>NC_091181.1:15676177-15901177 GCF_040958095.1 Procambarus clarkii | reverse complement strand
GGGACCGAAGAGCCAAAGCTCAACCCCCGCAAGCACGAATAGGTGAGTACAAATAGGTGAGTACAGACAGACAGACATAGTCATACAAAGAGACACACAAACACACTTACAACAGGCAGACAGATATTGTGTTTTATATACATAGGTGAAGGTCTTGCAGTAATACAACCACTTTACAGAACATGAAGAATACCAGCTTGAACACTTCACAGCACGTCACTGCCACCAGTGAGGTGCACACAGCACGTCACCGCCACCAGTGAGGTGTACACAGCACGTCACTGCCACCAGTGAGGTGCACACAGCACGTCACTGCCACCAGTGAGGTGTACACAGCACGTCACTGCCACCAGTGAGGTGCACACAGCACGTCACTGCCACCAGTGAGGTGTACACAGCACGTCACTGCCACCAGTGAGGTGCACACAGCACGTCACTGCCACCAGTGAGGTGCACACAGCACGTCACTGCCACCAGTGAGGTGTACACAGCACGTCACTGCCACCAGTGAGGTGTACACAGCACGTCACTGCCACCAGTGAGGTGCACACAGCACGTCACTGCCACCAGTGAGGTGTACACAGCACGTCACTGCCACCAGTGAAGTGCACAATAACCTAAAGGACCAGTACCATTGTGTGAGCCCCGTTACAAACACTGACACACACTCAAGCACCATCCAGGTAAATGCCTTCACATGTCATGTCAATATTTGGTCCCATGAAGGTTTATGGAATATCAATCTCAGCTCACTATGGCCTTATACATCTTAGCCCTCTCTTTCGGGCCCCGCTTTGTGCCTTAAGAATGTATAGATGGAGTATTAAGGTGTGATAGTGTGCTCCTCCCCCGAGCACACCATGGGAGGGGAATGGGAGTGTTAAGATAATGGTATATAAGGGTGGGCTGGGCCACCTCAGCCCCATAACCAGGCTTCAGCGCGAGCAGCCAGTAAGCTGCCTCTCCTCTCTCTCTCAACGGACCTCTCGCTCCTCTTCACTCCGTGAGTAACTACTGTGAATTTCTTGTATTTTCTCTTTACAACCACGGAAATATTTACTCATTACTCATACTTAAGAATAAAACACACTGCGGAGCTCCTGAAGAATACAGAAGTCAGATTACATTCTGATGGTTGATTCCAATGTCTCAGGCTCAAGAACACATACAATGAATTTTGCTCCGTATAAGAGCAGGTTGTTATATATCACAGTCTCTCAGGATCACTGGGGAATAACAAGTAACAATGAAATAGAAGCTTCATTATAATGTGTTTGTTAGATATAGAGATCTTAATGTCTTCAATGTTTATGTGATGAATGATGAGTATTTTGGACAATGTTTACGCATTGAATGATTATTATTGTGGTTAATGTTTAAGCATTGAATGATGAGTATTGTGGTCAATATTTGTCCATTGAATGATGAGTATTGTGGTTAATGTTTACGCATTGAATGCTGAATATTGTGGACAATGTTTACGCATTAAATGATGAGTATTGTGGTCATTGTGTAAGTGATGAATGATGCGTATTGTGGTCAACAGTTACGTGAGTCATGATGAGTATCGTGGTCAATGTTTAGTTGATGTATGATGAGTAATGTGGTCAAGGTGTTACGTGATGAATGATGAGTAATGTGGTCAAGGTGTGACGCGCTACAACGCCTTGATACATAACGTGATATAACATGGGTAACTGGTTGTTGAATGATTCAGCGGGTCGTATTCCGGGGAACATACGATTAAGGACTTGCCCCGAAACGCTGTGCGTGCTCGTGGCTCTACAATAGTGTAAGAACTTTTGTATATATATATAACAAAAAAAAAATAAATATGGGTATCGTGGACAGGGCGCTACGTTTTTCTGTATATAAGTTTCTTGAGTTCCCCCTCGCATGTGGCGATAAATCTTCACATAGGGATAATATATTAACTTTATTGTGATTGATGTCTTCAAATAGTTACCAATCCACTTCATAGTCAATTTCATATTATTAAAATTGATGAGAACATGAACTAGAGAGCTGTCAAGTTGGCCTCCACATATTCAATATTCCTTTTGATTATCTGCACCTATTCTTGTCATGTAGTTAATTCATGAGGCATTTGTTTGGGATGAATCAGCATACTGAGTAGCTGGAGACTCGGATCACGGTGTGTTACACCGTCACATTGACTGCGACAATCAAGGGAACATTTAAGCCACAGCGGGTTTTGAGCAGTGACTCTTTACGGAATTCTTTATATGCGCAACAAAGTAGAAGTTGCAAAGATTCGACTCCTCCTTCATACATACTCCTCACTTATACCTATAGTCGAGCACTCCTCACTTATACCTATAGTCGAGCACTCCTCACTTATACCTATAGTCGAGCACTCCTCACTTATACCTATAGTCGAGCAATCCTCGCTTATACTTATTGTCGAGAACTCCTCGCTTATACTTATGGTCGAGCACTCCTCGCTTATACTTATCGTCGAGCACTCCTTGCTTATACCTATGGTCAAGCACTCCTCACTTATACTTATGGTCAAGCACTCCTCACTTATACTTATGGTCAAGCACTCCTCACTTATACTTATGGTCGAGCACTCCTCGCTTATACTTACGGGCGAGCGCTCCTCGCTTATACCTATGGTCGAACACTCCTCACTTATACTTATGGTTGAGCACTCCTCGCTTATACCTATGGTCGAGCACTCTGCACCTATGCTTATATTCGAGCACTCCTCGCTTATCCTTATGGCCTAGCACTTTTTGCTTATACTTATGATCAAACACTCTTCGCTTATACTTATAGTAGAGCAATCCTCACTTATACTTACGGTTGAGTACTCCTCGCTTATACCTATGGTCTAGCCCTCTTGGCTTATACTTATGGACGACCAATCCTCGCTTATACTTATGGTCGAGCACTCCTCGCATATACCTATGGTCGAACACTCCTCACTTATACTTATGGTCGAGCACTCCTCACTTATACATATATTCAAGCACTCCTCGCTTATACTTATGATCAAAGACTCCTCGCTTATACTTATGGTAGAACAATCCTCACTTACACTTACGGTTGAGTACTCCTCGCTTATACTAGTGGACGAGCACTCCTCGCTTATACTAGTGGTAGAGCATTCCTCGCTTATACTTATGGACGAGCACTCCTCGCTTATACTTATGGTCGAGCACTCCTCGCTTATACTTATGGTCGAGCACTCCTCGCTTATACTAGTGGTCGAGCACTCCTCACTTACCCTAGTAGTTGAACACTCTTCGCTTATACTAGTGGACGAACACTCCTCGCTTATACTAGTGGACAAGCCCTCCTCGCTTATACTTATGGTCGAGCACTCTCTCCTGTTTTATCCAACTCGATACAAACAATTTTCTTACAGGAAATGTTCAACTCGAAACCTGTTCGTGCAGGTGGTCGGACGTGTGGCTTAGGGCCTTCGCTGTACGCCAGCAGGCAACGAGCAAGTATACTGCACTTCTGAACATCAGTCAGGGATGAAGTATACTCTAAAGTTTATGTTTTTAGATGAATCAGTAGATCCACAGCTTCTCTGGAAGTATGACTGATTGATTCTGTTCAATCTTGTGAAATTCGTGCTTCATGTAGTCCAAGTTCTTGAAAATGTGTAGTGTTCCCACAGTGGACACAACCATTGTGACGGTACAGTGTTCCCACAGTGGACACAACCATTGTGACGGTACAGTGTTCCCACAGTGGACACAACCATTGTGACGGTATAGTGTTCCCACAGTGGACACAACCATTGTGACGGTGAAGTGTTCCCACAGTGGACACAACCATTGTGATGGTGAAGTGTTCCCACAGTGGACACAACCATTGTGACGGTACAGTGTTCCCACAGTGGACACAACCATTGTGACGGTATAGTGTTCCCACAGTGGACACAACCATTGTGACGGTGAAGTGTTCCCACAGTGGACACAACCATTGTGATGGTGAAGTGTTCCCACAGTGGACACAACCATTGTGATGGTGAAGTGTTCGCACAGTGGACACAACCATTGTGAAGGGTAGTGTTCCCACAGTGGACATTACCATTGTGACGGGTAGTGTTCCCACAGTGGACACAACCATTGTGACGGGTAGTGTTCCCACAGTGGACATTACCATTGTGACGGGTAGTGTTCCCACAGTGGACACAACCATTGTGACGGGGTAGTGTTCCCATAGTGGACATAACCATTGTGACAGGTAGTGTTCCCACAGTGGACATTACCATTGTGACGGGTAGTGTTCCCACACTGGACATAACCAGTGTGACGGTGTAGTGATCCCACAGTGGACATAACCAGTGTGACGGGATAGTGATCCAACAGTAGACATAATCATTGTGACGGGTAGTGTTCCCACACTGGACATAACCATTGTGACGGTGTAGTGATCCCACAGTGGACATAACCAGTGTGACGGGATAGTGTTCCAACAGTAGACATAATCATTGTGACGGGTAGTGTTCCCACAGTGGACATAACCAGTGTGACGGGTAGTGTTCCCACAGTGGACATAACCAGTGTGACGGGATAGTGTTCCAACAGTAGACATAATCATTGTGACGGGTAGTGTTCCAATAGTGGACATAACCAGTGTGACGGGATAGTGTTCCCACTGTGGACATAACTATTGTGACGGGGTAGTGATCCCACAGTGGACATAACCATTGTGACGGTGTAGTGTTCCCAAAGTGGACGTAACTATTTTGATGGGGCAGTGTTTCCACAGTGGACACAACCATTGTGACGGTGTAGTAATCCCACAGTGGACATTACCATTGTGACGGAATAGTGTTCCCACAGTGGACACAGCCATTGCGACGGGTAGTGTTCCTACAGAGGACCTTATAATTGTGACGGTGTAGGGTTCCAACAGTAGACATAACTATTCTGACGGTGAAGTGTTCCCACAGTGGACACTACCTTTTTGGCAGTGTATTGTTCCATCAGTTGAAACAACCATTGAGACGGGTAGTTTTTGCACAGTGGACATAACCATTAGTAGTGTGGATGACGGCGTACAGAGGAATTTTGTTTCTTGGAAAAAATTCCTGTTTGTGGAACAGGGTTTTCAGGTAAATTTAGAAATTCCCGTTTGTGAGTCAGGGTTTTTCAGGTAAATTTGGGGAGTCACAGATTTGGAAGTTAGGAATTCTTATGAGAAAAATAATTTCCAAGATTTTTGAAGTTAGTTAAAGTTCATATGAGGAAAATAACGTCATACGAGTTTGTTAAGAGTTCTTATGGGAGAAAATTCAAATATCGTGTGTAGCATGTCAGGTTTTTCAGGAGAATTTGGGCAGTCACAGATTTGGAATTAAGGAATTCGTATGAGAAAAATAATTTCTGAGATTATAGAAGTTTGTGAAGAGTTCTTATAATGAAAATAATGTCATACGAGTTTGTTAAGAGTTCTTACGGGCAAAATTCAAGTCATTGATGTGGAATTAAGTAATTTTTATGATGAAATAATGTCATACGAGTTTATTAAAAGTTCTTATGATGAAAATAATGTCATACGAGTTTTGTTAAGAGTTCGTATGGGAGAAATTTTTCAGAGTTCTTACCGATAATAAACCGATATTTAGGCCTTATACATTTAAGTAGGATTCTTACTTAGAAACTAGTATATTGCTATATAACTAAATCATTTCCCTACCAACCCCTCCCCTGCATCTCCTGTTCATACATCACACCCCTCTCTCCCTCCCCCCTTACCTCACAATCTCTCGCCTCACCTGTATTTACCTTACGGCCCCAGCCAGACGCTGCCTTCAGGTCACCTCCTTAATCTTATTTTATCTTCTCCATAATATCTAGACCTTCCCTCTCCTTCATATTGTTCATTCATAGTTCCTTTTCATTAAACTAGTCAGTTTTACATATATAAACAAAGTCAGGGTCTAGCTCACGTTCCCTCCTTAGTTTTACTAATACATCTTCTTTAGTATCCAATCATTTTCTTCGAGATTTAAAACACAGCTATTTCAAATGCATTAAAATACAATAATTTTATTATCGAGCCCCAGCTCCTGTGCCCCGCCTTAGTCCCCTGTCGTATAATGAGTACTAACAGTCCAATCCCTCTAAAATTTAAATAATCATATTTCAAACGTAGTTCAATACAGTAATTCAGTTACCAAACTCTAGCTCTTGTCCTCCGCCTTAGCTCTCTCTCGTATCTTCGTTAATACCTATTCAAATTCCCCGAAATTTCTACCCGCTGTATTTCAGACATAGTTTAGTAAATGCAAATAGTTACCGAACTCTAGCTCTTATCCTCCGCCTTAGCTCTCTCTCGTATCTTCGTTAATACCTAATCAAATTCCCTGAAATTTTAACCCTCTGTATTTCCGACACAGTAAGTAAGATCAAGTCAGTTACTGAGCTCCAGCTCTCATCCATTCACCTTACTTCTTTCTCGTGTCTTCGGTAATATCCTTTCAAATTCCCTAAAATTTATACCCTCTGTATTTCAGACATAGTAAATAGGATCCAAACAATTATCAAACTCTAGCTCTTGTCCCCCAGCTTAGTTCATTTGTACAAGATCGTTAGTAACAGAATAATTTTCCCGAAATTTAAAGCAGACATACTTCAAAGTTAGTAAATAAAATCAAGTCAGTTACTGAGCTCCAGCTCTCGTCCCCCACCCTACTTCCCCATCAAGTCTTTGTCAATATCCTATCAATTCCCCTGAAATTTTTATCCTCTGTGTTTCAGACACCGTAAATATGATCAAAAACAGTTATCGAGCTCCAGCTCTCGTCCCCACCTTAGTTCTCTCTCGTATCTTTGTAAATAACCCATCAATTTCCTGAAATTTTTACCCTCTGTATTTCAGACATAGTAAATATGATGTAAACAATTATAAATCTCTAGCTCTTGTCCTCTGTCCAAGTTCACTCCTGTAAATTCATTACTATCAGTCCAAATCCCCCTGAGATTTAATCACCCAACTACATTTTCAGACATAGTAAATAAAAAGCCAGTTCAGTTACCGAGTTTCAACTCTTGTTCCCCGCTTATCTCATTTTGTACAAGTTCTTTATTATCCAACTAAATCAGCTGAGATTTAAGATCACCTTACTTCTAACGTAGTAAAATTAATCAGGACATTAGCCAAGCTCCATTTCCTCTGTCTTAGATCATCGAACATAAATATATCCGATCAAGTCCCTCTCCAGCCTAACTCTTTATCAGAGTAATCACCTTATCCTTTTCCTCCCTTACCTTCTCATCCCCAACGTATCCAAAACTTCAATAATCCTACTGTATTTTCATATTTTCTCTATATTCAGCTGTGTTCTTCGTATTCTCATCCCTGTTTTCTGTGTTCACTTCATGTTCAGCAAGTATTCGCAGCATGCTCAGTTCATATTTTTTCACCTATTTTTCTCAATTTTTCTGTTTTCTACCATTTTCCCCGTATGTTCACTAAGTTCTTTGCCATGTTCCCCATATGTTCCATGTGTTCATTCCCTTACATGTTATTTAACGTTCCTTAACTAAAAATCTTTCGCCAATCAACTAAAACATAGTCACTTTCGTCATTTCTCAACTAAACTTATTATCCAATCAACTAAAACATAGTCACTTTCGTCATTTCTCAACTAAACTTATTATCCAATCAACTAAAACATAGTCACTTTCATCATTTCTCAACTAAACTTATTATCCAATCATCTAAAAATAGTCAGAATTAGCCTCGTTCAACACAGTTCTTAACTAAAATAACTTTTCTCTTAGCTAAAAATTATCAAAGGAAACTTTCCAATACTGTTCATAACTAACTTTATCCTTCGTCAAGTAACTGAAAATAGTCTTGTTCATCATTTCTTAACTAAACTTATTCCCTAGTCAACAGAAAATAACCATGTTCATCATGTTTCATTGTCATTTCTTATCTAAAAAATTATCCGCCAATCATGTTCATCATGTTTTGACTTTTTGCTTAACTAAAAGTATTCATCAGTCAACTAAAAATAGTTACTTCATCATGTTTCCCTGTCATTTCTTAACTGAAATATCACTTCTCTCAACTGAAATAGTCAAGTGTAGCCTCTTTCCAACACTGTTCTTAACTAAAGTAACCTTTCACTTCGCTAAAAAAATAGTCAAGGAAACTTCTTTCAACGCTTTCGTAACTAAAATTATATATGTTGTCAAGTAAGAAAAAATAGCCAAAGATACCTATCATCACTGTTCTTAACTGACATTTATACTTTGTGGAGCACTAAATAGTCACTGTCATCATATTTTTCATGTCTTTCCTCAGCTAAAATAGTCAAATGTAACTTTTTTCAGCACTTTCGTAAAAAATTATATGTCGTTAAGTAAGAAAAATAGTCAAAGGTGCTCTTCGTGACAACAAAGACACTCTCAGTGACACCAAAGTTACTCTTCGAGTATTCAAAGACACTCTTCAATACATCAAGGACTTACTCAAAGACACCAAAGTTGCACTCAAAGACATCCTTTGAGACATCAAAGACATCCTTTAAGACTTCAAAGACACCTCTCGAGGCATCAAAGACACTCTCAAACACACCAAAGGCACTCTTCGAGATATCAAAGTTATTCTTCGAAACATCAAAGTTGCTCTGTAAGATATCTTCGTTCATCAAACTTATTCTCAGAGATATCTAAAGTTAATCTCAGAGCAATCAAAGTTATTCTCTAAAACAACAAAAGTTATTCACAGAGCTATCCAAAAGCTATTCTCAGAGTCGTCAAAGGTATTCTCAGAGATATCTAAAGTTAATCTCAGAGCAATCAAAGTTATTCTCTAAAACAACAAAAGTTATTCACAGAGCTATCCAAAAGCTATTCTCAGAGTCGTCAAAGGTATTCTCAGAGTCATCAAAGTTATTCCAAAAGACGTTAAAAATTAATCTCAGTCATCAAACTTGTTCTCAAAGTTAATCTTAGAGTCATCAAAGGTAATCTCTAACTCGCTTTCGTTCATCAAAGTTAATCTCAGAGTTAACAAAGGTAATCTCTAACTCACTCTCGTTCATCAAAGTTGTTTCAAAGACATCAAAGTTATTCTCATAGTTATCCAAAGATATTCTCATGTCCACAAAAGTTATTCTGAGCTATCAAAGTCAATCTCGGACATCTTCGTTAATAAAAGTTATTCTCAGAGACATCTAATGTTGTTCTCTAAGACATAAAAAATTATTCTCTGTGTTAACAAAATACTACTCATGTTCTCAAAAGACATTCTCAAAGTCATCAAAGTTATTCTAAGAGCTAACAAAAGTTATTCTCAGAGTCACCTTCGTTCTTCAGAGAAACTTTCCAAAACATCTTTGTTCAACAAAACTGTCCTCAGAGCCATCAAAAAGTTAAATACAGTCATCAAAGTTATTCTCTAAGTAACTTTTCGTTCATCAGAGAAGCTTTCTAAGACATCTTTGTTCATCAAAGTTGTTCTCTAAGACATCAATGTTGCTCTCTAAGACATCAAAGATGTTCTCTAAATCATAAAAGTTAATCTCTAAGTCACCTTCGTTCATTAGAGAAACTTTCCAAAACATCTTCGTTGATCAAAGTTATTCTCAGAGTCATCAAAGTGATCTCTAATTCACCTTCGTTCTCCAAAGGTTGTTCTCTAAGAAACCTTCGTTCATCAAAGAAACTCTCCTTCTTCCATCATGTTATTCTTTAAGACATCTTCAGTCATAAAATTTCTCTCCCAAATGTAACTAGTTCAGCTTTTCATACCAAACATGCACTTCTGTTAAAATATATTTTCTTAGTCACTTTACCCTAAAACTGTTTCTCTGAACTACACTGCTCAAACCTACGTAATCTATCCCCTCCACCCAATGTTACTTAGTTAACGTAACGTTCCTAAACCTAACTTTGCCTATCCTAACATAACTTACCTTACCTTACCTACATTACCTAACTTAACCTGCTTAACCTTTACCTATCCTAACTTAACTTACCTTACCTTTACCCTATCTTACCTAACTTACCTAACCTAACCTAACTTATCCGGCTTAACCTAACCCAGCAAACACACACCGAAACTACGACGTTGGTACAACGTTCGAACAAGTTTTAACACCACCTAACCAGTTATAACAACCAATATAGCAAGTTGTAACAACGTTCTAATATGTCATAAACACGTTAAGCCTAGATGTAACAACTTTATTACAAGTTGTAACAAGCGGAAAATAGAGACAGTTTCGGTTTGTGTTTCCAGGGAACTTACCTACATTACCTAACTTAACCTGCTTAACCTAACTTTGCCTAACCTAACTTACCTTACCTTACCTATCTTACCTAACTTACCTAACTTAACCTGCTTAACCTAACCTGCTTAACCTAACTTACCTTACCTTACCTATCTTCCCTAACCTAACTTACCTACCCTACCTAACTTAACCTGCTTAACCTAACTTACCTTACCTTTACCTATCTTACCTAACTTACCTAACCTAACCTAACTTATCCTGCTTAACCTAACTTACCTACATTACCTAACTTAACCTGCATAACCTAACCTGCTTAACCTAACTTACCTTACCTTACCTATCTTACCTAACCTAACTTACCTACCCTACCTAACTTAACCTGCTTAACCTAACTTACCTTACCTTACCTAACTTACCTAACTTAACCTGCTTATCCTAACTTACATAACTTAACCTAACCTAACCTGCTTAACCTAACTTAACTTACCTTACCTATCTTACCTAACTTAACCTAACTTATCCTGCTAAACCTAACTTACTTACATTACCTAACTTAACCTGCTTAACCTAACTTACCTAACTTAACCTGCAAAACCTAACTTACCTAACTTAACCTGCATAACCTAACTTACGTAACTTATCTTACATATCCTAACCTAACTTACCTAGCTTAACCTAACTTATCCTGCTTAACCTACCTTACCTAACTTAACCTGCTTAACCTAACTTACATAACTTATCTTACCTATCCTAACCTAACCTTACTTGCTTTACCTAACTTAACCTGCTTAACCTAACTTACATAACTTAACCTAACCTAACCTGCTTAACCTAACTTACCTTACCTTACCTATCTTACCTAACTTACCTAACTTAACCTAACTTATCCTGCTTAACCTACCTTACCTAACTTAACCTGCTTAACCTAACTTACCTTACCTTACCTATCTTACCTAACTTACCTAACTTAACCTAACTTATCCTGCTTAACCTACCTTACCTAACTTAACCTGCTTAACCTAACTTACGTAACTTATCTTACCTATCCTATCCTAACTTGCTTTACCTAACTTAATCTTACATTCCCAAACTGACGTATCCTAACTTATCAAGTCCAACCAGACATGATCTAACTTACATAATTATTCCTGCTTGTCTTTGGTGTTTCGTCAATCATTGTCTCATATTAATTTACTCATTTCAAGGGTTAATTTCTCAAAATGAAAATTTTTGCATTTCAAGTGTTATTTGTTTAAGATTGGGTGTTTAACCATTTCAAAGGATTTTTGTTATATATGGGAATTTACTCGTTTCAAGGGCTAATTTCTCAAATGGTCATTTTTGCAGATCAAGGGTTATTTATTAAAGTTCATCAAGTTGCTCATAAGTTGTATTTATTATGTTTGTTATCATTTATTCTTATTCCCCAACCCCTTAACCTAACCTCTTGTAATCTTAGTGTATTTAGTAGGTTCTATCATATGTTCTTATTCCCCAACCCTTTAACCTAACCTTTCAGATGTAGTTTATTGTGTTTTTGACGTATTTGTTGAATATATTATCCTTTTCATAACCTTTCAGATGTAGTTTTGTTTCTCCTTTGTATATTTTTACCCAAACCCACCATCCCACTTAACCTTCTTTCCTTCTTTTACTTTGTTTCTCCTACTCCTTCTAACCCCTCTTTTCTATCTCTCTCCCTTATTCTCTCTCTTCCTCCACCCCCCTCTCTCACTCATTTGCTCAAATGCTCTCTTGTTTCTCAAAGTCTTAATGCTCCCATTCTCTCACCCTCACTCTCATTCACTTAGTTTTTCTTTTTCTCAAATTCAAGTCTTAGTGCTCCCATGCTCTTCCTCCCCCTCTCTCTTACTCTTTTCTCCTCTTTTCATGCTCTCACTCCCTTGCTCTCTTGTTTTTTCTCAATTTCAAGTCTTAGTAGATCTGATTCTTTACTAATGTAATTTTATTATTACTAAGATAAAGAATGAACTTATATGTGAAAACAAAGTAAAAGAAGGAAAGAAGGTTAAGTGGGATGGTGGGTTTGGGTAAAAATATACAAAGGAGAAACAAAACTACATCTGAAAGGTTATGAAAAGGATAATATATTCAACAAATACGTCAAAAACACAATAAACTACATCTGAAAGGTTAGGTTAAAGGGTTGGGGAATAAGAACATATGATAGAACCTACTAAATACACTACGATTACAAGAGATTAGGTTAAGGGGTTGGGGAATAAGAATAAATGATAACAAACATAATAAATACAACTTATGAGCAACTTAATGAACTTTAACAAATAACCCTTGATCTGCAAAAATGACCATGTGAGAAATTAGCCCTTGAAACGAGTAAATTCCCATATATAACAAAAATCCTTTGAAATGGTTAAACACCCAATCTTAAACAAATAACACTTGAAATGCAAAAATGTCCATTTGAGAAATTAACCCTTGAAATGAGTAAATGAATATAAGACAATGATTGAAGAAACACAAAAGACAAGCAGGAATAATTATGTAAGTTAGATCATGTCTGGTTGGACTAGATAAATTAGGATACATCAGTTTGGGAATGTAAGATTAAGTTAGGTAAAGCAAGTAAGGTTAGGATAGGTAAGATAATTTACGTAAGTTAGGTTAAGCAGGTTAAGTTAGGTTATGCAGGTTAGGTTAGGTTAAGTTTGGTAAGATAGGTAAGGTAGGGTAAGTTAGGTTAAGCAGGTTAGGTTAGGTTAAGTTATGTAAGTTAGGTTAAGCAGATTAAGTTAGGTAAGGTAAGGTAAGTTAGGTTAAGCAGGTTAAGTTAGGTAGGGTAGGTAAGTTAGGTTAGGTAAGATAGGTAAGGTAAGGTAAGTTAGGTTAAGCAGGTTAGGTTATGCAGGTTAAGTTAGGTAAGATAGGTAAGGTAAGGTAAGTTAAGTTAGGTTAGGTAAAGTTAGGTAATGTAGGTAAGTTAGGTTAAGCAGGATAAGTTAGGTTAGGTTAGGTAAGTTAGGTAAGATAGGTAAAGGTAAGGTAAGTTAGGTTAAGCAGGTTAAATTAGGTAGGGTAGGTAAGTTAGGTTAGGTAAGATAGGTAAAGTAAGGTAAGTTAGGTTAAGCAGGTTAGGTTATGCAGGTTAAGTTAGGTAAGTTAGGTAAGATAGGTAAGGTAAGGTGAGTTAGGTTAGGCAAAGTTAGGTTAAGCAGGTTAAGTTAGGTAATGTAGGTAAGTTAGGTTAAGCAGGATAAGTTAGGTTAGGTTAGGTAAGTTAGGTAAGATAGGTAAAGGTAAGGTAAGTTAAGTTAGGATAGGTAAAGTTAGGTTAAGCAGGTTAAGTTAGGTAATGTAGGTAAGGTAAGGTAAGTTATGTTAGGATAGGCAAAGTTAGGTTTAGGAACGTTACGTTAACTAAGTAACATTGGGTGGAGAGGATAGGGTACGTAGGTTTGAGCAGTGTAGTTCAGAGAAACAGTTTTAGGGTAAAGTGACTAAGAAAATATATTTTAACAGAAGTGCAGGTTTGGTATGAAAAGCTGAACTAGTTACATTTGGGAGAGAAATTTTATGACTGAAGATGTCTTAAAGAATAACATAATGGAAGAAGGAGAGTTTCTTTGATGAACGAAGGTTTCTTAGAGAACAACTTTTGGAGAACGAAGGTGAATTAGAGATCACTTTGATGACTCTGAGAATAACTTTGATCAACGAAGATGTTTTGGAAAGTTTCTCTAATGAACGAAGGTGACTTAGAGATTAACCTTTATGATTTAGAGAACATCTTTGATGTCTTAGAGAGCAACATTGATGTCTTAGAGAACAACTTTGATGAACAAAGATGTCTTAGAAAGCTTCTCTGATGAACGAAAAGTTACTTAGAGAATAACTTTGATGACTGTATTTAACTTTTTGATGGCTCTGAGGACAGTTTTGTTGAACAAAGATGTTTTGGAAAGTTTCTCTGAAGAACGAAGGTGACTCTGAGAATAACTTTTGTTAGCTCTTAGAATAACTTTGATGACTTTGAGAATGTCTTTTGAGAACATGAGTAGTATTTTGTTAACTCAGAGAATAACTTTTTATGTCTTAGAGAACAACATTAGATGTCTCTGAGAATAACTTTTATGAACGAAGATGTCCGAGATTGACTTTGATAGCTCAGAATAACTTTTGTGGACATGAGAATATCTTTGGATAACTATGAGAATAACTTTGATGTCTTTGAAACAACTTTAATGAACGAGAGTGAGTTAGAGATTACCTTTGTTAACTCTGAGATTAACTTTGATGAACGCAAGCGAGTTAGAGATTACCTTTGATGACTCTAAGATTAACTTTGAGAACAAGATTGATGACTGAGATTAATTTTTAACGTCTTTTGGAATAACTTTGATGACTCTGAGAATACCTTTGACGACTCTGAGAATAGCTTTTGGATAGCTCTGTGAATAACTTTTGTTGTTTTAGAGAATAACTTTGATTGCTCTGAGATTAACTTTAGATATCTCTGAGAATAAGTTTGATGAACGAAGATATCTTACAGAGCAACTTTGATGTTTCGAAGAATAACTTTGATATCTCGAAGAGTGCCTTTGGTGTGTTTGAGAGTGTCTTTGATGCCTCGAGAGGTGTCTTTGAAGTCTTAAAGGATGTCTTTGATGTCTCAAAGGATGTCTTTGAGTGCAACTTTGGTGTCTTTGAGTAAGTCCTTGATGTATTGAAGAGTGTCTTTGAATACTCGAAGAGTAACTTTGGTGTCACTGAGAGTGTCTTTGTTGTCTCGAAGAGCACCTTTGACTATTTTTCTTACTTAACGACATATAATTTTTTACAAAAGTGCTGAAAAAGTTACATTTGACGATTTTAGCTGAGGAAAGATATGAAAAATATGATGACAGTGACTATTTAGTGCTCCACAAAGTATAAATGTCAGTTAAGAACAGCGATGATAGGTATCTTTGGCTATTTTTTCTTACTTGAAAACAGATATAATTTTAGTTATGAAAGCATTGAAAGAAGTTTCCTTGACTATTTTTTTAGCGAAGTGAAAGGTTACTTTAGTTAAGAACAGTGTTGGAAAGAGGCTACACTTGACTATTTCAGTTGAGAGAAGTGATATTTCAGTTAAGAAATGACAGGGAAACATGATGAAGTAACTATTTTTAGTTGACTGATGAATACTTTTAGTTAAGCAAAAAGACAAAACATGATGAACATGACTTTTCTGATGATGATTGGCGGATAATTTTTTAGATAAGAAATGACAATGAAACATGATGAACATGGTTATTTTCTGTTGACTAGGGAATAAGTTTAGTTAAGAAATGATGAACAAGACTATTTTCAGTTACTTGACGCAGGATAAAGTTAGTTATGAACAGTATTAGAAAGTTTCCTTTGACAATTTTTAGCTAAGAGAAAAGTTATTTTAGTTAAGAACTGTGTTGAACGAGACTAATTCTGACTATTTTTAGTTGATTGGATAATAGGTTTAGTTGAGAAATGACGAAAGTGACTATGTTTTAGTTGATTGGATAATAAGTTTAGTTGAGAAATGACGAAAGTGACTATGTTTTAGTTGATTGGCGAAAGATTTTTAGTTAAGGAACGTTAAATAACATGTAAGGGAATGAACACATGGAACATATGGGGAACATGGCAAAGAACTTAGTGAACATACGGGGAAAATGGTAGAAAACAGAAAAATTTAGAAAAATAGGTGAAAAAATATGAACTGAGCATGCTGCGAATACTTGCTGAACATGAAGTGAACACAGAAAACATGGATGAGAATACGAAGAACACAGCTGAATATAGAGAAAATATGAAAATACAGTAGGATTATTGAAGTTTTGGATACGTTGGGGATGAGAAGGTAAGGGAGGGAAAGGATAAGGTGATTACTCTGATAAAGAGTTAGGCTGGAGAGGGACTTGATCGGATATATTTATGTTCGATGATCTAAGACAGAGGAAATGGAGCTTGGCTAATGTCCTGATTAATTTTACTACGTTAGAAGTAAGGTGATCTTAAATCTCAGCTGATTTAGTTGGATAATAAAGAACTTGTACAAAATGAGATAAGCGGGGAACAAGAGTTGAAACTCGGTAACTGAACTGGCTTTTTATTTACTACGTCTGAAAATGTAGTTGGGTGAATAAATCTCAGGGGGATTTGGACTGATAGTAATGAATTTACAGGAGTGAACTTGGACAGAGGACAAGAGCTAGAGATTTATAATTGTTTACATCATATTTACTATGTCTGAAATACAGAGGGTAAAAATTTCAGGAAATTGATGGGTTATTTACAAAGATACGAGAGAGAACTAAGGTGGGGACGAGAGCTGGAGCTCGATAACTGTTTTTGATCATATTTACGGTGTCTGAAATACAGAGGGTAAAAATTTCAGTGGAATTGATAGGATATTTACAAAGACTTGATGGGGAAGTAGGGTGGGGGACGAGAGCTGGAGCTCAGTAACTGACTTGATTTTATTTACTAACTTTGAAGTATGTCTGCTTTAAATTTCGGGAAAATTATTCTGTTACTAACGATCTTGTACAAATGAACTAAGCTGGGGGACAAGAGCTAGAGTTTGAAAATTGTTTGGATCCTATTTACTATGTCTGAAATACAGAGGGTATAAATTTTAGGGAATTTGAAAGGATATTACCGAAGACACGAGAAAGAAGTAAGGTGAATGGATGAGAGCTGGAGCTCAGTAACTGACTTGATCTTACTTACTGTGTCGGAAATACAGAGGATTAAAATTTCAGGGAATTTGATTAGGTATTAACGAAGATACGAGAGAGAGCTAAGGCGGAGGATAAGAGCTAGAGTTCGGTAACTGTTTGCATTTACTAAACTATGTCTGAAATACAGCGGGTAGAAATTTCGGGGAATTTGTATAGGTATTAACGAAGATACGAGAGAGAGCTAAGGCGGAGGACAAGAGCTAGAGTTTGGTAACTGAATTACTGTATTGAACTACGTTTGAAATATGATTATTTAAATTTTACAAAAATTCAAACAAAATTCATCTGTACGCCGTCATCCACACTACTACCATTGTGACGGTGTAGTGTTCCCACAGTGGACATAACCATTGTGATAGTGAAGTGTTTCCACAGTGGACACAACCATTGTGACGGTGAAGTGTTCCCAAAGTGGACATTACAATTGTGACGGTGTATTGTTCCACAGTGGACATAACCATTGTGACGGTATAGAGTTACCACAGTGTACATGAACATTGTGACGGTGTATTGTTCTTACAGTGGACATAACTATTGTGACGGTGTAGTGTTCCCACAGAGGACATAATCATGGTGACTGTATAGTGATCCCACACTGGACACAATCATTGTGACGGTGTAGTGTTCCTACAGTGGACATTGCTGTTGTGACGGGGTAGTGTTCCCAAAGTAGACATAACAATTGTGACGGTGTAGTGTTCCCACAGTGGACATAGCAATTGTGACGGGGTAGTGTTCCCAAAGTGGATGTAGCCATTGTAACTGGGTAGTGTTCCCACAGAGGATATAGCCATTGTAACGGGGTAGTGTTCCCAAAGCGGACATACCCATTGTGACGGGGTAGCGTTCCCACAGTGGACATGACCATTGTGACGGTTTAGTGTTCCCACAGAAGACATAACAATTGTGACGGGTAGTGTTTCCAAAGAGGACATAGCCATTGTGACGGTGTAGTGTTCCCACAGTGGACATAACGATGGTGACGAAGTAATGTTCCCACAGTGGACATAACTATTGTTACGGGTTGTGTTCCCCACAGTAAATATATACATTGTGACGGCGTAGTGTTCCCACAGTGACACAATTATTGTTACGGTGTAGTGTTCCCACAGTGGACATTGACATTGAGACGGTGAAGTGTTCCACAGTGGACATAACCATTGTGACGGTGAACTGTTCCCACAGTGGACATTACAATTTTACAATGTAGTGTTCCAACAGTGGACATTACAATTTTACAGTGTAGTGTTCCCACTGTGGACATAACCATTGTGACGGGTAGTGTTTCCACAGTGGGCATAACCATTGTGACGGTGTAGTGTTCCCACAGTGGACATTACAATTTTACAGTGTAGTGTTCCCACTGTGGATATAACCATTGTGACGGGTAGTGTTACCACAGTGGACACAATCATTGTGATGGGTGAGTGTTCCCACAGTGGACACCACCATTGTGACGGTGTTGTGTTCCCACAGTGGACACAACCATTGTGACGGGGTAGTGTTCCAAAGAGGATATAGCCATTGTAACGGGGTAGTGTTCCCACAGAGGATATTGCCATTGTAACGGGGTAGTGTTCCCACAGAGGATATAGCCATTGTAACGGGGTAGTGTTCCTACATTGGACATAACCATTGTGACGGGTAGTGTTCCCACAGTGGAAATAACCATTAAGCCGGGTTGTGTTCATACAGTGGATATAAACATTGTGACGGTGTAGTGTTCGCAAAGTGACACAACCATTGTGACGGTGTAGTGTTCGCAAAGTGACACAACCATTGTGACGGTGAATTGTTCCCAGACTGGACATTACAATTGTGACGTTGTAGTGTTACCACAGTGGACACAATCATTGAGACGGGGTAGTGTTCCCGCAGTGGTCAAAACCATTGTGATAGTGTAGTGGTCCCACTGTGGACATAACAAATGTGACGGTTAGGGTTCCCACAGTGGACATAACAATTGTGACGGGTAGTGTTCCCACAGTGGACATAACAAATGTGACGGTTAGGGTTCCCACAGTGGACATAACAATTGTGACGGGTAGTCTTCCCACAGTGGGCATAACTATTGTGACGGGGTTGTGTTCCCATATTGGACACAACTGTTGTGACGGGGTAGTGTTCACACAGTGGACACAACTGTTGAGACGGTGTAGTGTTCCCACAGTGGATACAACCATTGTGATAGGGTAGTGTTCCAACAGTGGTTACAATCATTGTGACGTTGTAACGTTCTTAGATTGGACACAATCATTGTGACGGTGAAGTGTTCCCACAGTGGACACAACCATTGTGACGGGTAGTGTTCCCTACAGTGGACACAATCATAGTGACAATGTAGTGTTCCAACAGTGGACACAATCGTAGTGATGGGGTAGTGTTTTTCAGTAACAGGGATGTTGATTTGTGGAACCAATTGCCGCGTAACGTGGTGGAGGTGGTGTCTCTCGATTGTTTCAAGCGCGGGTTGGACAAGTATGAGTGGGATTGGGTGGTTATAGAATAGGAGCTGCCTTGTATGGGCCAATAGGCCTTCTGCAGTTACCTTTGTTCTTATGTTCTTATGTTCTTATGTTCCCACAGTGGACACAATCATTGTTGTGGGAAGTGTTCCCACAGTGGATACAATCATTGTGACGGGTAGTGTCCCACAGTGGACATAACCATTGTGACGGTGTAGTGTTCCCACAGTGGACACTACCATTGTGACGATGTAGTGTTCCCACAGTGGACACACTCATTGTGACGGGTAGTGTCCCACAGTGGACATAACCATTGTGACGGTGTAGTGTTCCCACAGCGTACACAACCATTGTGACGGGTAGTGTTCCCACAGTGGACACACTCATTGTGACGGGTAGTGTTCCCACAGTGGACATAACCATTGTGACGGTGTTGTGTTCCCACAGTGGACATAACCATTGTGACGGTGTTGTGTTCCCACAGTGGACACTACCAATGTGACGGTGTAGTGTTCCAACAGTGGACATAACCATTGTGACGGTGTTGTGTTCCCACAGTGGACACTACCAATGTGACGGTGTAGTGTTCCAACAGTGGACATAACCATTGTGACGGGTAGTGTTCCCACAGTGGACACTACCAATGTGACGGTGTTGTGTTCCCACAGTGGACACTACCAATGTGACGGGTAGTGTTCCCACAGTGGACACTACCAATGTGACGGGTAGTGTTCCCACAGTGGACACTACCAATGTGACGGGTAGTGTTCCCACAGTGGACACTACCAATGTGACGGGTAGTGTTCCCACAGTGGACACTACCAATGTGACGGGTAGTGTTCCCACAGTGGACACTACCAATGTGACGGTGTTGTGTTCCCACAGTGGACACAACCATTGTGACGATGTAGTGTTCCCACAGTGTACACAACCATTGTGACGATGTAGTGTTCCCACAGTGTACACAACCATTGTGACGATGTAGTGTTCCCACAGTGGACACAACCATTGTGACGATGTAGTGTTCCCACAGTGTACACAACCATTGTGACGATGTAGTGTTCCCACAGTGGACACAACCATTGTGACGATGTAGTGTTCCCACAGTGTACACAACCATTGTGACGGGTAGTGTTCCCACAGTGGACACTACCAATGTGACGGGGTAGTGTTCCCACAGTGGACACAACCATTGTGACGTTGTAGTGTTCCAACAGTGTACACAACCATTGTGACGGGTAGTGTCCCACAGTGGACATAACCATTGTGACGATGTAGTGTTCCCACAGTGTACACAACCATTGTGACGGGTTGTGTCCCACAATGTACACAACCATTGTGACGGTGTAGTGTTCCTACAGGTTGTTGTTCTGGGTGTGAGAGGGGAAGGGCCACGCGGTGCGAGCTCCGCGGAACACAATATATATCTAGGGATATTTCAGTGATACAGGAACTAAACACAGCCAGAAAACTTTTAAAGTGTGTCTCAACATATTAAACAATATATCATTGTGATTACCATCCGACCGTTTGTGTTCAAGAAAAAAATAAGTGAAATTCGTGTGTAGTCAAGGCTTGCCCTCGTGGTGCCAGGAGGCCTTAGGCGATAGTTGCCAAGTCGTCAATAAATCACATCTCTCGCTATTGAAACATCAAGTAATCAGTGCCCATAGTGCTAAGCTCTCTATGCAAAACCTGTGTCTATTATAACTAAAATAAATATAACATTTTAATATCAAGTGAAAAATTATACACAAAATAAGTCCGTCGTGTGTATGTAAACAAGGGCCATTTGGAGGTAGGCCCACCCCAGTACCCTCTGTGTGTGTATTCTTTCAAATAGTGTAACGTACTCAGGTAACTAGTGCCCAGACACAGAAACTAGACGCCTCCGATGTAAGATAACTAGTGGGAAAAAGCAAGTAATGTAATCTAACAAGTGAACAAAACAAATTAAGAGTGCGACACGTGGTAGCAACACTGGCCATCCATACAGCCTCCTCCAGGCCTGTCTCAAGTTGGTAAACACCCACGGTCAATACCCACGGCCAGCACCCACGGTCAACACCCGCGGTCAGCACCCGCGGTCAACACCCACGGTCAACACCCGCGGTCAACCCCCCCACCTTGTAAGACCTTGTAAGACCATCACCACTGAACAGAAGTGTTCAAAAAATGGCTTTGATAAAAACGTGCATAGAATGCAACATGAAGGTAGATTACCAACAGAACTTTCAATGCCAACTCTGTTCAGCAGCCATACACAAAAAATGTGCCAACATGACTAACAATTCGAGGAGAAATGGTCCCAGTGACCACTCTGTGTACTGGCTCTGCAAAAAGGATGATGTAACTTTTTTGAAATTGATGGAAATCCTGGATAAAACTCCCGCCGAAAACAGAGAATTACTAATTAATGCCTGCATAGCAATTTCTAATGTCTTCAAAGAAACTGTACATGACACCAAGGTACAACCAGATGTGGCACAGAGCTCGGTGGCAGCGGCGCCTGAGCAGGGCGCGGAGTCGGGGACGCCTGAGCAGGGCGCGGAGTCGGGGACGCCTGAGCGGGGCGCGGAGTCGGGGACGCCTGAGCGGAGCGCGGACGCCTGAGCAGGGCGCGGAGTCGGGGACGCCTGAGCGGAGCGCGGAGTCGGGGACGCCTGAGCAGGGTGCGGAGTCGGGGACGCCTGAGCAGGGCGCGGAGTCGGGGACGCCTGAGTGGGGCGCGAGGTCGGGGACGCCTGAGCGGAGCGCGGAGTCGGGGACGCCTGAGCAGGGCGCGGAGTCGGGGACGCCTGAGCAGAGCGCGGAGTCGGGGACCCCTGAGCAGAGCGCGGAGTCGGGGACGCCTGAGCAGAGCGCAGTGTCACAGGCCCCGGAGCAGAGCGCGGAGTTGGGGACCCCTGAGCGGACGCGGTGTCACAGGCCCCGGAGCAGAGCGCGGTGTCACAGGCCCCGGAGCAGGGCACAGTGACGGGGACGTCGCAGCAGAGTGCGGTCCCTGGCAAAGGGAAACAAACAAAACAAGGCCCCAAAATCTGTTGGTATTACAAATGGGCAACCTGTAAGCATGGGGAATCGGGAAGAATAAATGGAACATGTACATACGATCACCCTAGAAAGTGCAGAAACCTCCTCAATACAGGTAAATGTACCAAAAGCTGTGAATTCTTTCACCCAGAAATTTGCAAGAACTCTTTTGACAGGAAAGAGTGCTTCAATGCTAAATGTCCAGCTTTTCATATAAGAGGTACCAGGCGAATAAAACCGACAGACTACCACTATGAAAACAGCCACTACTCCATCGACCGGGATAATTTTTTAGCAAGAGGAGGAGGAGAAGAATGGCTAAAAATGACCAGACTCTACCACCAACCCGGTCAAATGCTAGAGAGGACGCAAACACAGTAGCCTCCTTACCAGAGCCTCAGATATTAACACCAAGTAAAGCATCCAGCACTTCCACTAACACGATAACATCATTTATATTTGCCAACATCCAGGGTATAAAAACACGCAAATCCAACAAAGTTCACTTTATAGATGGTCTCCTTCATGAGGCAAATGCAGTGTTTGCAGCCCTAACGGAAACTCACACAAAGGACTACCTTGATGGTGAAATATGGATCTCAGGGTACAATCTTTTCAGATGTGATAGGAAACACCGGCTTCAGGGTGGGGTCAGCCTCTACATCAAAGACACACTCATCTGTACTGAGCTGCTAAACACCTCAAATGATATGGTGGAAGTGCTGATAGTCAAAATAGAGATCCTAAATGTAGTTGTTGTCCTTGTATATAAGTCGCCGGAGACAAACCCTCAGCAGTTTAAAGACCAACTAATGAAAATAGAGCACTGCTTGGAAAACTTCGCAAATCCAGCTCCGAACATCATCCTGCTTGGGGACTTCAACCTACGGCACCCGAAATGGAAGCACCTGGCTAATACAGTAATATCAGAAAGAATACCAGTAAGTAGCCTAAATGAACAGGCACATGCAAATGACCTGCTACGGATGTGCGATAGGTTTGCCTTGAACCAGCAAATAGTAGAACCAACTAGGAAGGAGAACACGCTGGACCTCATTTTCACTAATAATGATGAGTTGATCGGGAACATAATGATTACAAATACCTGTTACTCAGATCACAACTTAATTGAAGTTCTGACAACCATGGGGAATGGACCTCCAAAACCAGTCGAGAATCCCGGTGGGGGAGATTTCAGCAAATTCAACTTCAATAATAAACAGATAAACTGGGAGCAAATAAACCAGGACTTCACAGAAATAAACTGGGAAGAACAGCTAGAAAATGCAAACCTGAACCAGTGCCGGGGAAAAATAAGCTCAGTAGCACTAGAAATATGTTCAAACCGCATACCCCTAAGAAAAAAGAGAAAGAGATGCAGATTGGAACGGGAACGTGGTTCCCTATATAGGCGAAGAAAACGAATTGCGGAACAACTTGAGAGTCGCACCCTATCTCAAGAACGGCGAAGAAGGTTAGGTAGAGAAATAGAAACAATTGAACTCAAGCTACAAGAATCATACAAAACCCAAGAGAGGCAAATAGAGCAAAAGGCCATCAGTGAAATAGAGAGAAATCCGAAATATTTTTTCTCCTATGTAAAATCAAGATCAAAAACCACATCTAGTATCGGGCCCCTGCGAAAGGGAGATGGAACTTTCACCGATGACAACAAAGAAATGAGCGAGTTACTGAGGAAGCAGTACGACTCTGTTTTCAGCGAGCCATTAAATGCACTAAAGATTGATAACCCAAATGAATTTTTCATGGATATGATACCAACATCAAATCATATATCAGACGTCGCCCTATCCTCACTAGATTTTGAAGAAGCCATAAACAGTATGCCTATGCACTCTGCACCAGGCCCGGATTCTTGGAACTCCATATTCATCAAGAACTGTAAAAAACCACTATCGCAGGCCCTTCACATTCTGTGGAGACAAAGCCTAGATGCTGGCGTTATCCCTGACATACTAAAAACAGCAGAGATAGCACCACTCCATAAAGGAGGAAATAAGGCAGAGGCAAAAAATTACAGACCGATAGCACTAACATCTCACATCATATCAAATTTTGAGAGAGTGCTAAGAAGTAAGATCACAAAATACATGTAATCACAGCATCTCCATAACCCCGGACAACATGGTTTCAGAACAGGGCGCTCTTGCCTGTCGCAGCTGCTGGACCACTATGATATGGCATTAGATGCTATGGAAGACAAACAAAATGCTGATGTAATTTACACAGGTTTCGCAAAAGCCTTTGATAAATGTGACCATGGTGTTATTGCACATAAAATGCGTTCAAAAGGAATTACTGGGAAAATAGGCAGACGGATCTACAATTTACTGACTAACAGAACCCAGTGTGTAATAGTCAACAAAATAAAATCCAGCCCATCAACCGTGAAGAGCTCAGTCCCCCAGGGTACTGTGCTTGCTCCAGTACTTTTTCTCATCCTCATATCGGACATAGACCAGAACACAACCTATAGCACTGTATCATCCTTTGCAGATGACACTAGGATTTTCATGAGAGTTGGCAACATAGAGGACACGGCAAACCTCCAATCAGCTGTAGATCAGGTCTTTCTATGGGCTACAGAAAATAATATGGTGTTTAACGAGGATAAGTTCGGGCTCATGCGCTATGGAAAAATTGAAAATATAAAAACAGAAACCACGTACAAAACTCAGGCAAATCATAACCTTTAAAGAACACAATAAAGTAGCCGTCACAACTGCAAGAAAAATGACAGGTTGGATAACAAGAACTTTTCACACTAGAGATGCTATACCGATGATGATACTTTTCAAAACGCTTGTGCTCTCTAGAGTGGAGTACTGCTGCACAATGACAGCCCCTTCCAAAGCTGGAGAAATTGCTGACCTGGAGAGCGTGCAGAGATCCTTTACTGCTAGAATCCACTCAGTAAAACATCTAAATTACTAGTACCGACTCAAGAGCCTAAATCTGTACTCCCTTGAGCGCAGGCGGGAGAGATACATAATAATTTACACGTGGAAAATAATTGAGGGGCTGGTCCCAAACCTGCACACAGAAATAACATCACATGAGACAAGAAGACAAGGCAGGATGTGTAGAATACCCCCGTTGAAAAGCAGAGGTGCAACAGGTACTCTGAGAGAGAACTCTATCAACATCAGAGGCCCGAGACTGTTCAACACGCTTCCATTACACATAAGGGGCATAACTGGCCGACCCCTCACAGTGTTCAAGAGAGAACTGGATAAGCACCTCTAAAGGATACCTGATCAACCAGGCTGTGACTCATACGTCAGGCTGCGAGCAGCCGCGTCCAAGTTGATCAGTCCAGCAACCAGGAGGCCTGGTCGACGACCGGGCCGCGGGGACACTAAGGCCCGGAAGCACCTCAAGGTAACCTCAAGGTAGGTGACACTACCATTGTGACGGTGCAGTGTTCCCACCGCTTACACAACCATTGTGACGGTATAGTGTTCCCACAGTGGACACAACCATTGTGACGGTGAAGTGTTCCCACAGTGGACACAACCATTGTGACGGTGTAATGTTCCCATAGTGGACATAACGACTGTGATGAGGTAGTATTCCCACAGTGGACTTACCCATTGTGACGGTGTAGTGTTCCCATAGTGGACATACCGATTGTGATGGGGTAGTGTTCCTATCAGTGGACACAATCATAGTGACGGGGTCGTGTTCCCAATGTGAACACAATCATAGTGATGGGATAGTGTTCCCACAGTGGACACAATCATTGTTACGGCTTAGTGTTCCCACAGTGGACACAATCATAGTGATGGGGTTGTGTTCTTACAGTGGACACAATCATAGTGATGGGGTAGTGTTCCCACAGTGGACACAATCATTGTGACGGTTTAGTGTTCCCAAAGTGGACAAACCTTTTGTGACGGGTAGTGTTCCTACAGCGGACACAATCGTAGTGATGGGGTAGTGTTCGCACAATGGACACAATCATAGTGACGGTGCAGTTTTCTCTCAGTGGACACAATCATTGTGACTGGTAGTTTTCACACAGTGGACACAATCATTGTGACGGTGAAGTGTTCCCACAGTGGACTTACTCATTGTGACGGTGTAGTGTTCCCATAGTGGACATAACGATTGTGATGGGGTAGTGTTCCAATCAGTGGACACAATCGAAGTGCTGGGGTCGTATTCCCAATGTGAACACAATCATAGTGATGGGGTAGTGTTCCATCAGTGAACACAATCATTGTGACGGTTTAGTATTCTCAAAGTGGACATAACTATTGTGACGGGTAGTGTTCCCACAGTGGACACAGTCGTAGTGATGGGGTAATGTTCTCACAGTGGCCAAAATCATTGTGACGTGTAGTGTTCCCACATTGGACACAATAATTGTGACGGGTAGAGTTCACACAGTGGACACAATCATTGTGACGGGCAGGTTTCCCACAGTGGACACAATCATCGTAACGTGTAGTGTTCCCACAGTGGACACAATCATTGTGACGGGTAGTGATCCCACAGTGGATACAATCATTGTGACGGGTAGTGATCCCACAGTATACATAAGCATTGTGACGGGGTAGTGTTTCCATAGTGAACATAACCATTGTGACGGGGAAGTGTTCCCACGGTGGACACAACTATTGTGACGGTGTAGTGTTCCCACAGTGGACACAATCATTGTGACGGGGAAGTTTTCCCACAGTGGACACAGCCATTGTGACGGTGTAGTGTTCCAACAGTGGACACTATATTTGTGACGGGGTAGTGTTCCCACAGTAGACACAACCATTGTGAGGGTGTAGTGTTCCCACAGTGGACACAATCATTGTGACGGGGAAGTTTTCCCACAGTGGACACAGCCATTGTGACGGTGTAGTGTTTCAACAGTGGACACAATCTTTGTGACGGGGTAGTGTTCCCACGGTGGACACAACCATTGTGATGGGGAAGTTTTCCCACAGTGGACACAGCCATTGTGACGGTGTAGTGTTTCAACAGTGGACGCAATCTTTGTGACGGGGTAGTGTTCCCACGGTGGACACAACCATTGTGATGGGGTAGTGTTCCCACAGTGGACATAAATATTGTGGCATGGTAGTGTTCCCACAGTGGACACAATCTTTGTGACGGTAGTGTACCCACAGTGGACACAATCATTTTGAAAGGGTAGTGTTCCAACAGTGGATGCAATCATTGTGATGGAGTAGTGTTCCCACAGCGGACACAATCATTGTGACGGGTAGTGTTCCCACAGTGGACACAATCATTGCGACGTGTAGTGTTTCAACAGTGGAAACAATCTTTGTGACGGGGTAGTGTTCCCACATTGGACACAATTATTGTGACGGGTAGTGTTCCCACAGTGGACACAATCATTGTGACTGGTAGAGTTCCCACAGTGGACATAAGCATTGTGACGGGATAGTGTTTCCATAGTAGACATTACCATTGTGACGGGGTAGTGTTCCCACGGAGGACACAACCATTGTGACGGTGTACTGTTCCCACAGTGGACATAACTATTGTGACGGGGTAGTGTTCCCACGGTGGACACAACCATTGTGATGGGGTAGTGTTCCCACAGTAGACATAACCATTGTGACGGGGTAGTGTTCCCATAGTGGACATAACCATTGTGACGGGGTAGTGTTCCCTCAGTAGACACATCCAGTGTGACTGTGCAGTGTTCATACAGTGGACACAATCTTTGTGACGGTTAGTGTACCCACATTGGACACAATCATAGTGACGGGGTACTGTTCCCACAGTCAACACCATCATAGTGACGGTGTAGTGTTCCCATTATGGACACAATGAAAGAGATACGGTAGTGTTCCCACAGTGGACACAGTTATAGTGACGGGATAGTGTTCCCACAGTGGATACAATCATTGTGACGGGTAGTGTTCCCACTCTGGACACAATCATAGTGACGGGTTAGTGTTCCCAATGTGGACATAATGATAGTGATGGGGTAGTGTTCCCACAGTGGATACAATAATAGTGATGGGGTTGTGTTCCCACTGTGGACACAATCGTAGTGATGGGGTAGTGATCTCACAGTGGACACAATCATAGTGATGGGGTTGTGTTCCCACAGTGGACACAAGCTTTGTGATGGGGTAGTGTTCCCTCAGTGGACACAATCATTGTGACGGTGCAGTGTTCCCCACAGTGGAAATAACCATTGTGACGGTGCAGTGTTCCCACAGTAGATACAACCAATGTGACGGGGTAGTGTTCCCATAGTGGACATAAGTATGGTGACGGGGTATTGTTCCCACAGTGGACACAATCATTGTGACGGGGTAGTGTTCCCACAATGGACACAATCATAGTGACGGGGTAGTGTTCCCACTGTAGACACAATCAGAGTGACGGGGTAGTGTTCCCACAGTGGACACAATCGTTTTGACGGTGTAGTGTTCCCTCAGTGGACACAATCATTTTGATGCGGTAGTGTTCCCTCAGTGGACACAATCATTGTGACGGTGTAGTGTTCCCACAGTGGACCAAACCATTGTAACGGTGCAGTTTTCCCACAGTGGACACAAGTATTGTGACTGTTTAGTGTTCCCACAGCTGATATAACTGTTGTGACGGTGTAGTGTTCCCACAGTGGACACAATCATTGTGACGGTGTAATTTTCCCACAGTGGACACAACCATAGTGACGGTGTAGTGTTCCCACAGTGGACACAACCATAGTGACGGTGTAGTGTTCCCACAGTGGACACAATCATAGTGACGGTGTAGTGTTCCCACAGTGGACACAATCATAGTGACGGTGTAGTGTTCCCACAGTGGACACAATCATTTTGACGGTGTAGTGTTCCCACAGTGGACACAATCATTTTGACGGGTAGTGGTAGGGTAGAAATAAGGAAGAGAAGGGCAGATGACAGGGAAACGTTTAATGAGATCAAAGTCAGGAGGACAAAGACTAGAGAGCTGTCTTAGTTTGCGGTTAAAGGAAGTTTTGAGGCGGTCCAAAGGGTTAGAAGTCAGAGGAGCATAAGTGCGAGAGTCAGTGAGCAAGACATCTGCTTTTCGGAGGTTGTCCTCACGGTCAAGGACAACCACCAAACTGCCTTTGTCCGAAGGAAGGATAAGAATAGAGTTGTTAGATTTCAGGGAGGCAATGGCAAGCTGGAAGCGACGAGGAAGGTGGTGATTTTTAGAAAACAAACTGTCAAGAACGGGGATAAGGGCCCCTCTAAAGGCAGACAGGTCCAAAAAGAGTACTAGAGTTAGAATTGACAAACCTGTCAAAGGAACTAATGAGATCAATGCCACAGCGTGGGCCAGGGGAAGTAGCAAAAGAAAGACCAAGTCCAAGATGTTCTTGCTGGTGCTTAGAAAGAGGGTAGCATGAAAGGTTGGTAACACAGTCAGAGAGAGAGTATTTGGCCCAAGGACTGTTGGAGATCAGGCGTTGAAGTTTGTTGTGTAGTGTAGAGGAGTGGTGGGAAGAGGAGACGTGAGCAGTGTCAAATACAATAGGAAAAATAATATTGCATAGATCACTGGGAAGAGAAGAGGACAGAAAGCGTTGCTGTTCAAGTTCAAGTTCAAGTATGTTTATTGAGATAAGCAATAAATACATATCAAAGGGATAGAGTAGCTTAGGCTATTTCTACCCCCCTGCGTTGCTGTTGACGAACAGCAAGAAAAGCCTCGTCAACTTGCAAGGAGGTGGCATGAATAAGTTCTTGAAGAAGAAGGCGGGCATGTTCAGGGAAAGGAGAACCCGAAGTGTTGAACCGGAGAAAGTGAGATAAAGAAAGAGGGAGAACTTGCTCAGCAAGACAGTCTTTAAGAAACCTGAGCTGGTTCTTTCGACGCTTGGCGGCAAGAAGGGAAGATTCAAAGGCGCGAAAGGGCTGTTTAAAAGAACGTTTAACTGGCCGTACACTGAATGACAGACTTAAAGAACACAAGAGAAGTGTTAAGTCTGCAGACACTAACAATGCTCTCTTCTGCCATGTAAGGGATTCTAATCATCCCATTGATTGGTCTTCCTCCAAAATAATCTTTCCTGCCTCTACTCTACACAGACGCCGTCTTGTTGAATCGGCTCTAATACACAATGTACCCAACATGAACTTGAGTCCTGGCTTTGTTGCTGTGGACTCTTCCCTTTCACAGTATATACTTAAATGCTCTAATCTTTCTAACGAACGTGACCTTACATAAGCTTACGCTTTCCATTTACCTTTCTTTCTCTTTCCTTTCTTTCTCTTTTCTCTCTTTATTTCTGTTCATTGTCTTCTCCTACGCTCCCTCGTTTTCCTCTTCTCATTATTTTCTCCTTCTCTTTCGGTGGTTATAACAGGAACTGCCTCGTATGGGCCAATAGGCCCTCTGCAGTTCCTACTACTAGCCCCTCTTCTACACCTTACTTTGCTCCTCATCGCTCGTGCCTATTTATCGCCTGTCTCTACTTCCTCATCACAATCGACTTGAGAATGGTCCAGGATGGACACGAAAATCGTCGTCCCTTCACATTCTAGTGTGTGGTCTGGTCATCATAATTTAGCCACGTTATTGTGACTCATCGCCTGAATATATATATATATATATATATATATATATATATATATATATATATATATATATATATATATATATATATATATATATATATATATATATATATATATATATATATATATATATATATATACTATATATATATATTTATTGTCGAGTCCTTTAACTTCATTTATCTGTATGAACATAATTTTCAACTTTATGACTGAGTAAAAAATTTATTTTCTGATCGATTCTCACCATTTTTACATATTATACACGTTTACATATTATATACTTTATATATATATACGTTCTATGGTAGCGTTTATTCATAAACCCATAACTTTGTAAGTTATACATTTTTGTGTCTAAATTTTGCACATATTTTGGAGCCCATATTGACTATTATTTTTATATTAAACTGTACTCTCAAACCAAATTTTATACAATAGAAAATGAACGTTATATGCCATTCTGAGACCATAATGACTAACGTAAAAATTGGTGAAATTTTAAATAAGATACTCTAATTTGAAATTGTGACTTTTTTTAAATTTACAGCATAAAATTTTGTATTATTAAAGCGTATGGAAACAGTTTCCTGTTTGACAACATATCCGTAGCTTCTATTATATTTCTACATAGTACAGTTGAGGAAAAGTTTTCATTACCCCGCTGTTTCCTGAAACAAAATGGCAACGTGGCTTTTGTTGTTGGATTAGATTATAACTGAATAGACGATTTTTAACAACGAGTCTCGCTGGTCAAAACACCTAACACCGGTGTATATAATTGACACTGCTATCGAAAGGAAAATAATGAACAGTTAATTAAAAAAATATATGTAGATTAGTGAAAAAGGGAGATAGCTCTGCTTTTGTGGTTTAAAGTTTATTGGTATTTTATGTATATCATATAACGTACGTTAATTTTATCTATTGACATTTGGCTGTTGAGGCAAACAACATGACATCACACAGAATGTTCCCTCCATCATCCCAGAGCCCACACCATCCACCAGAACCACACCAACACCAGACTGCACCATCCTAGCACTCCACAGAGGAACAGCTCTCAGAAGAAACATCAACCCTCGCCGCATCCTCACATTCCTCTGCCCATGAACGAGGAGGCGAAGCACCCGTATCCGTACATGAACGCTTGGGGAGAGGCCGTTGATCATCGGAGCTGTCACCCCCAGCAGGAGGCACCCGAGAGGAGCCGGCGGCAGGCCGCCCCACAACCGGGGGAGCATGACCCCGCAGAACGTCAGCCTCAACAACACGGGGGACGTGGCCGCCACCCACAGAGGAGACAGGAGAAGGATTAGGTGCAGCCGCAGGAGGGGAAGGGTCCAACACAGGTGAGGGAGCCTGCAGAGACGTCGGAGGCGCAGAGTCGGAAACAGGTGCAGAAGCCGGAGGAAGCGACGAGACCGACTGCGGGGGAGGAGCCGCACACACCACTACCTCGTTGTGTACACCACCATCCACACATTCCGGGCCAACAGCCACCACCGGGTCAGCAGGCGGTAGGGGAACCTCCCCACCCACTCCATCACGAGGCGACAGGTCTTGCGCCACCAACGTGGGAAAATCCTCGTCCCGGAATAAATTAACAGGTGCAGCCGCGACCCCAGTGCAATCAGCTGCCAGATGCCCCTCAACGCCACAACGAAAACATTGTCTAGGCCGCCCTGCGTAGAACGCCCGCATGGTGTAGCCCATCAAGGTCACCGCGGAGGGAACAGGAGACTTGAGCCTCAGGCTGAGAGTCCGGATCACACACGAGACTCCACGCCACCTGCCGGCAGAAACGGAGTTCATCCGGATGGAAACAACAGTCCCAAACTGGCCAAAATACCGTCGAAGCAAAGCCTCCATGAATTCAAACGGCACACCATGCAGGGCCACATACGTTACCGAGCAGCACCGATCAGAGATAGTGATGGTAACACCGTCCCCAGGGAGAGGAAGAGAGCGGCCATGATAAAGGGCCACGAAATCCCTATAGACAGCAGCGGAGTTGAACTTAACAAGTACCCGATATGTGGACAGCAGTTGGAGCTTGTACACATCGGCAACATGCACATGCAGCATATCCAACAAGACAATCTCAAGGGCTAGGTAAGACACACATCCAGAAAATTTCAGACCCACGGTCTCAGAGCGGCGAATAGGGTGTGAGGGGGGGGGGGGGTCTCCATGGCGCCGACGCAACAACACCCTCCCACACGGAACAGCTAGCAACAACTGGGGAGTGCTTGGCGACCACGTCTAGAGACCCTGGCAGTCAGGCCAGCAATCCTACATTTGCAAAATTAGTTGATATACTTATATGAATAGTGGTATCAACACCTAATTACACCTCAGTATTCAGTATGCAATAATATGTATATTAAGAAAGAGAGTGAGAGAGACACTAAAAATATGGCAAATGTCTGATCATAGTATGCTTGTAGTTTGTTGCCATTTGAAGAGTATTGTATTCTCAACATGCACTGCAGTATGATAAATGTTAAACAAAAAAGTTATTAGCGTCGTAAAATGTTGACAACACTAATGGGCAAAGTATGTTGTTGACCAGACCACACACTAGAAGGTGAAGGGACGACGACGTTTCAGTCACAATCGACTTGAGAATGGTCCAAGACGGACCGAAACGTCGTCGTCCCTTCACCTTCTAGTGTGTGGTCTGGTCAACATACTTTAACCACGTTATTGTGACTCTTCGCCTCCACTAATGGGCAAACAATATATATCCCGTCATCGTCAAATAATATATATCCCAACAATGCTTCGGCATTTATATTCACAATATATATTCACCCAAATTCTTTGGCATTTGGATAATAGTTATACCTGATTTACCTTAGGGACATTAACACTCTAGTGGTCTCGACGAGGACATGAAGCTGATGGTTGGCCAATGTTCTGCCATTTGTCCTGATAATTTGAACAAGTTTGATCTTACAATTCGGCAGTGTTTTGGCATTTTTGGGTAGAGTGTTTGATACTCTTGCGGGGCTAAAGTTTTTAAGTAATTCATTAATTAGGTAATATAAGCAAAGGTTAAATTTTCCTAATATAAGTAAAAGTATAATCTATGTAAATAAAAATGTAAATGTTCGTTGGTTCAAAATCGTTAATCTCCGAAAGTTCTTCACCTATTGCTTTCAAATTTTCACAGAACGTTCCATTCGAATACCCACATGTTTTATATACCTACTATATAGATGCCACACCTGTGACAGGTAAAAACATGCATTTTTTTATATACCACCATCTGTTGCACGTAATAGCAATACACGCTATACTAAATATGTTACAATTCAATTTCAATGTTTCCGATTGCATTGATAAATTTAATTTTCATAGATTTCGATTTATTTTCATTTTGATTAATCTATTTTGTGTGATATTGCGTTCTGATTGAGCTGTGTTGTTTACCATAATGTTCATTTTGTGAGTATAAGTATAGATGCCACACTTGTGAAAGGTAAAAACATTTTTTTTTTAACAGCGCCATCTTTTGCATGTAAGAGCAACACACGCTATACTAAATATGTTACAATTCCATTTCAGTATTTCCGATTTCATTGATAAATTTAATTTTCATAGATTTTGATTTATTTTCATTTTGATTAATCTATTTTTTGTGACATTGCATTGGAATTTAGGTGTGTAGTATACCATTCTGTTTATTTCATGAATATAGTTTATTTTTTTATTTTTTCACTGTTGTTCATTTCGTTTTAAAAAAATTTTCTTATATTTCAGTAATGGGAACATCTGTTGGAAATAACCAACAGTTTTATACATCTTTGTATTTTATACAACCTTTGTATTAACCACAAGTAGTTACTAAAATTACTAACTTGTAGATTTAATCATTATCATGATTTATTTAAACATATTGCCAGATTCTTCCTATTCAGAGTGACGACGTGAGGAACGACAGGCAGTAACATGAATTCTCTACACATTTAGTTGGATTTATAACAAGAGTCCAGTTTATCATTTCCTTTACTAAAAATAGTTACTTACTAATAAGTTTAATTTCGTAGTATACTACTACTTACTGGAACTCCTTTATTTAGTTGATATTAAGCATTCTAGAGGAAATTACTTTAATGTAAATGGTTTTACCTTAATTTCCTAGATTAACTGCACAACTTTAATAAGCCAATTTATGCTACGCGAAATTCTATTTTATCACAGAAGAATTTAATGTGATATTAATACTCGTCACTACCTCTTCTTTCCTTAGTCAATTGCGATATATACATATCCATTTACGCTAGAGATGTCTATCGAGAGCCGCGCATGCGCAATAAGGAGGAGGAGGAAGACGGGAGAGCGTCACCAGACACAGAACGAGAGAGCACGACTCGGACGCCATTGACAACGTGTAGCAGAGCTACGTTTTGATCCTACTTATTTCGCTCCCACGACCAGTAGAGCGGTGCCACGTTATCTGGCATGATATAGTCGTGTCCCAGACTAGCATATCTGCAATTCCAAAGTCTAGGCCTTTCCAGCAGCAGCTGAGGACGAATAATTGCTCAAGTCTCCACATCAACGGACACGCGGCTCGGCAGCTAGGTTCACCTGTTTGTTATCATGTGGCCACAGTTAACATTTAGGCTAGTTGTCGTTAGGCCGTATATAAAATAATAAAATCCTGTACGTGTCTTTAGTAAATTTACCATCTAAATAGATGATTATTTTCATTGTTTTCTACAGAAGGAATTTACAGTGCTTGAATATAAATTGCACAGATATTGGGCTGAAGATTTCTACAGTTATCTTTATAATTTAGGATGCATTTGTAGTTACCTATTGCCTATTGCTACTAGTTGCCTTTCAGTAACAAGGCGACGCAACCGAGGTGCTAGGCTTCCCAACCTTCATGTGCAACAATTTGCCCTATGCAACACGTCGTCGGTGGAGCGTGGCAACTGATTACACCTCTCTAGATTTACAGCTAAGCTGTTCCTTTTTTATCTGTAGCAATAACTCTGTAGTTACAGTAGTGATCTCCCAAAGAGATCTATTATATTAACCCATTGATCTATATACTGTACTATTCTATCCAGCAGTATATTGAGGTGCATTTACCTCCAATTAATCTATTACAATCAACCCTATTTACTTTCATATTTTATTTACTCTGGTGAAGAACCAGCACCAGAATAATGCTAGGGATGTATTAATTTTTTAGCATGTAACCCCCCAATTTTGTGTAAGTTAATTCATATAAGAAATACAGTTTCACTAAGATCCATAGGACACTAGTTCTTGGGATCAGTTTTTCCATTGTCTTATTTTGTTTTCCACTTTTTCTCAAAAAGTGGTGGTCCTTCATAGCTATCGAAGTATATATTCAATTATTAGTTATTGGAGTCAGGTTTTCCCCCACAAAATTTTGGTCCTTCGAACCTAGATAGCTGAGAATTAAGCTATCTTACACACCATATAATTGCCTATTTACTAACACCAACTAGTGTGTTAACATTATTAGGCTATTTACCAATATATTTCATTATTTACAGCTGTCAGCAGACTGCCCATATTACAGCCTAAAACTTATTAATTATTATCAACATTTCTATTAATACTTATGTATAAAGTAGCCTTAGTGGGACATAGCCAATTGCCCACAACCCTTAGACCTATACCTCACACTGAGGGGAGAATTTTTAGGTCACCTGGAGCGACTGCTCACAATTTTTACAACAATCCAATATTAACAGCTGCATTAGAATGGCCTCACCATTTAACCATAATTTATCTAGGTGGCAATGATATCTATCCCACTCGCCAACCAGCCGAAATAATTAACCATTTAATAACTATTATCAGTTCCTTTAAACAAGTCAGCAACTCTGTGGTATTCACATTGGTGGAACCTCGCCAACTGAGAAGTGATAACCGTTGGGGAGTGAGTCCCGAATATTATCAGCGTTCGGCGAAATAAATAAACTTTCGGCTGAGAAAAAGAGTGAGGTTGGAAGCCACTTATATTCATTTCACAGCCAGACCATATCAACAGGGCTTGACCTCAGACGGTGTACATCTGTCAGGAGAGGCTAGGACCCATATGGTCAACAAATTAGTCAATACTATTAATCATCACAAACGGTTGTGGCAAGCAAGTCAAACTTAGTGTTATATGTTTATAATTTTACTTGTATTTCTAAGCACAAACATATATATCAAAACAAAAAATCCCCAAAACATAGCACGATATATCTATATTACTGCACCATTACATATATGCCAACCTTTGTTGAGATAGGATATTTAGACTGTAATTGTACTAATGTTTGTACAAATGCAGCCTACACCATTTAGTCATTCCTAGGTAGGAATTATTTAGCGAGTACTGTACTAAACAGTACTGGTGTACATACATATTATTTCGATTGTGCTGACCCTGATTTGGGGTGGGATCGCCAAAACCCTTTTTGTGCTTTTAACATATTATTTCGTGTATTATTTTTTTGAGTACTGCTGAATGTTCACTGTTGGATCGAATGGTGATAATTGAAGAGCTAACCGGACGAAAATCCAATAGTGGCATTCGAGTACTACTCAAAATATTAGCTATCCATTGTTGGGTAGGTAAATTAACCTCTAAACGAGGTAGTATAGTCTTTTTAAATACATTAGGCTATTATATTGATATTGAACTCCATTGAATGAGCCATTATCCCAGTTACATCAGTAACAAATATTTCCTATCAGGCCAGCCCTTACCCAGCAAGATGGAAGCGGCTGACAAAATGAAAAGGACCCTTATCGATCTGAAAGGTCATTTGACCCGACAGATTACCAAGTGTCAAAATCTGGTACAACAGTCACCTGTTGACTACATTGAATTAGAGGACTTACTTCAAGTCGCTGAAGGTAAATTCAAGCATATTAAGCAACATATGAATCTGTACTTGACAGAACTTTACCAAACCTCAATAGGTGAAACTGAACTTGAGGACATTGTAAATGATTTAGCCCTGTATGAAGATGACGTACAGGTTAAACTTCAACCCTTTAAAAAGCACATTGCTAAAAAAAATTAACAACAGCCTCTACTGAACATCCAGATCCTGATGTCAAATTACCTCAGATCAATATACCCACATTCTCTGGTAACGAGAATGAGAGTTTGGATGATTTCTGGAATAAATTCGTGGATGCAGTAGAATCTAAAACTAACATCCCTAGAACAACCAAGTTCACTTATTTACAAGGCTTGTTATGAAATGAAGCCTTGAAGGTAATCTCTAACATAACACTGACCAGTGATGGTTACGACCTTAAGAGCAACTACGATAACAAGGAAAGAACTATTACTATCTTAGTCCAAAAATTGCTGGATTTACCATCTGCTAATAATTCTACAGATTCTTTCCAAACTTTCAGACTAGAGGTAGAATTTTTAATCAAGGCCGTAAGCCTTAATGTCCAAATTCAGACTGCTGAATGGATGACAAAAGTAGTTGTAAGGCGCAAATTACCAAGAGAAACTTTAGATAAATTGTGTACTATGTACAATAAAACCTCTCTGACCATGAATGAAATTACAGTAGGTTTACATACCTTAGTCGAAAGATAAAGAGCCAACCAAGATGGGAAGAGTGTTTCAAACTTCTCTACTAACTCTCATCATAACCCCAATGTACTGCAACTACTGTAGTAAAACCAGATTTCAATAAATCATCTCCGAAATGGAAATCTGGAAATGTAGGTACATACACAGTGAACCCTATAAACCCTGTAGTGAGCACCACTCCTGTGACTTCACCTAGAGTGAAAAAGTGTTTGTTCTGCAATAATGAACATCTTACTTATAAGTGTAGTACAGGGTACTTATCCAGACCATAACAACCGAATTCATCGTTTGCAAGAGATGCACAAGGTGCACGGGTCCTCATGACCCCAATAGCTGTACTGTCTCCTTATGGATGTTCAACAAGTGCCACAAGGGTAGACACCATTACTCCTTGTGTGGTAGTTATCAGTCAACATCAACCAATCCTCATAATAAAATTGCAAAATTTACTTCTGTACAGTATAGCAAGGGGCATCAAGACATAAGTGTACTTACAACAGAGTCGAATAACGCAACTACGTTACCAACAGCTCAATTAAAATTAATTACCAAGGGATCTAGAATTTCCACTCGTGGTCTCTTTGACCAAGGTTCGCAGAAAAACTTTATTTTGCAACAGCTCGTTGATCAGTTGAAAGTGAAGCCTATTGCTCGAGTGAATTTGAATATCTCTGGATTCCTAACCAACTGTTGACCTCGTGACTACCAGGTTGTTAAAGTCTTGGTACGTTTAGGAGGCTGCACCAGCCCAATTCAAGCCATAATCGTCGACAAGATCCCCTCAGATTTACAAGTTACAGGTCTTGCTCAAACAGTCAAATTTCTTAAACGCAGCGGTATTAGTGTTGCGGATCATAAAATAAATACAGACTGTCTCAACGATGTTGGTATTCTTATTGGAGCTGACTTTTATTATAGATTTATTACTGGATGCACCAGGCAACGAGGTGTATACTTGTTACTGTCAGCTGGGGGTAAACTACTCACAGGACCGGTGTTGATCCAACAACATTCTAAATCTACCAGTAATCGACCAACTAATTCAATAGTGGCGTGACTAGGCCTAGATCAGTCACCATATATATGATAGAGACGAAACTGAGGATGATGAGTCCAATCCCCCTGTTCACAAATTATGGGATTTGGATACCTTAGGCATAGTCCCTGATCAACGCAGTCCAGATGACACATGGACGTATCAACAATATCTTGATACTGTGATTTTCCAAGATAATCAATATTGGGTGAGACTCCTGTGGAAGTTGAACCACCCACAGCTTCCAGTAAATTATTTCATGACCTCAACCCAATTAAATTCTCAATTAGCTAGGCTACGGAAGCAACCAGATAATTTGCAACTGTATCAGGCTTTAATACAGCAACAACTTGAAAGCAAATTTATAGAAGTTGTTGAAGAAGACAACCATAAGACAGGCCATTATTTGCCACATCATGCAGTCCTGAAAGATTCGGTTACAACACCAATCAGGATTGTATTTAATTGTAGTGCCAAATTAAAGGCAGACAGCGTGTCATTAAATGATTGTCTACAAACTGGACCTAGCCTAACCCAAAGACTACAAGATGTCTTATTACGATTTCGCTCTGGTGTTTTCGCCTATACGGCCGACATTAGTAAGGCCTTTTTAAGAGTAGGTTTACAAGAGACGGATCGTGATTTTACTAAATTTCTCTGGGTGAAAGATCCACAGGATCCTAATAGTGAAATCATTACTCATAGATTTGCCTCAGTACTGTTCGGAGCGACATCTTCACCATTCTTACTCCAGGCTACTCTGGATACACATCTTAAGAAGTCTAATAGCCCCTACAAGACTGAGAGTAGCAACAATTTATACGTTGACAATTTTCAAGGAACCACTTATGATGAGAATAAACTAGTGGAAATCTACCATGAGGCTAATCGTGAACTGTTGGGAGCTAACATACCCCTACAGTCGTGGGCCTCCAATAATAAGCAACTCAACCAAATAATCGAGGAAGAATTCCCTGATTATAAGGTACCTCACAAATTGAAAGTCTTAGGTATGGAGTGGAATACTTCCACAGACGAATTGAATATCAAGTCGGCGGATTTCAATCATTCACCTCTAACCATGAGAAAACTACTCTCCCATGTCAGCAAGCCATTTGACCCTTTAGGCCTACTCAGTCATATTCTAATTAAGGGTAAACTCCTTATGCAGGAGTGCTGGCAAAGGAATTTAAGGTGGGATGAAACGTTGCCGGAGGATCTCCAAAAAAAATGGCAGCAGTTGATTCCTGATTACAACAAACTTAGTATTCTACAGTTTCCCCGAAATACCTTACGAAATGCACGTAAGAGCAATAATGTTGCTCTTACGTGCAACATATGGTGCTGCTTAAAAAAATGTTTTCACCTGTCACAGGTATGTGACACATGTACTTATACTCATGAAAAGAACGGTATGGTAAACAATACAGCTCAATTCCAATGCAATGTCACACAAAATACTTAAATCAATATGAAAATAAATCGAAGTCTAGAAAGATTCAATTTGTCAGTGCAATCAGAAACATTGAAATGAAATTGTAACATAATTAGTATAGTGTGTGTTGCTCTTATGGGCAACAGGTGGACCTGTTTTTTTTTTTAAATAATGTTTTTACCTGTGACTGGTGTGGCATCTATACTTATACTTACAAAGTGAACGATATGGTAAACAACACAGCTCATTTCCAACGTAATGTTTCACAAAATAAATAAACCAAAATGAAAATATATCGAAATCAATGAAAATTAAATTTATCAATTCAATCGAAAACATTGAAATGGAATCGTAACATATTTAGGATAACGTGTGTTGCTATTACATGCAACAGGTGGCGCTGTTTATCAAGAAAAAATAATGCTTTTTCCTGTCACAGGTGTGGCTTCTATATTATTGGTATATATAAACATGCACGTTTTCGAATGGAATGTTGTGTCAAAATTTCAAAGCAATAGGTGAAGAACTTTTGGAGATTACAGCGTGTGTTGCTCTTATATCCAACAGATGGTACTGTTTTTTTTTTTTAATTTTTTTCCTGTCACAGGTGAGGCCTGTATATAGTAGGTATATAAAAACATGCACCTATTTGAATGCAACGTTGTGTCAAAATTTGAAAGCAATCGGTAGAGATTTTGAAGATTTCCCTCACTTGAAAAACACAGTTTTTCAGAAAAGACGTGATATCAATATAGTAAGTATATAAAAACCTGCATGGGTGCGAATGGAACGTTGAGTGAAAATTTAAAAATAATCGGCGAAGAACTTTCGGAGATGAGCGATTTTGAACAAACAAACATTTCTATTTTTATTTATATAGATTTGTAAAAACGATCATAAAACGTGAGACAAAATGTATTTTAAAGCATTTTTTCAATGTTATTATATAATGTCTTCAAAATGTAATGGTAATTATTTAATTCTTTGAATATTAATTAGGTAATAATCTTTAGAAAAATGAGAGAGAGAGAAAGAGAGAGAGAGAGAGGGGGAGAGAAAGAGAGAGAGAGAGGGGGGAGAGAAAGAGAGAGAGAGAGAGAGGGGGAGAGAGAGAGAGAGAGAGAGAGAGAGAGAGAGAGAGAGAGAGAGAGAGAGAGAGAGAGAGAGAGAGAGAGAGAGAGAGAGAGAGAGAGAGAGAGAGAGAGAGAGAGAGAGAGAAGGGAGAGGTAGAGAGGGGGAGAGATAAAAAGACAGAGATAGAGACTGCAAGACAGAAAGAGGCAGAGATAGAGACTGCAAGACAGAAAGAGACAGAGAGAGAGAGAAACAATGATAGACAAACACACAACAGAGAGAGAGGCAGATAGATGCAGAGAGATGAAATGGCAAAGGCAAACAGAGCCAGAATTAGACAGACATTGATAAAGCCAGAGCAAAAGAGACAAATAGACATTTAAAGTTCTTTCTAAGTTGCGGGATTAACTTTGTGATCCTTCACTGGACGCGTTCTAATGGGCCGGGAAACGAAAAATATTTGAATAATATGAAAATTACTTAAAAATTTTATACAAATCTAAAATTATTTAGCATCAGCATCGTAAAAATTTCATCCCAATATGTTAAGAAATGTATTTTAAAAGAATTAAAAAAAAACATGCTGATGATAAGGAGATTAGCTCCCATTAACTGGAACTGACGGATAATGCATTAATAAAGAGATGCAAGCACCTGTTTGACGTAGAAAGATGAAGAATAGTAGTATAGGTGTCCACAACGTGGATATGCAGTTGGTGTCTTTATAGCATTGCTGCGTAGTACATAATAACACAAATAATAATTCCGCCCCACCCAAAAAAAAAATTTTTTGGGGGGGGAAGGGGCGGGGATTTTTTTTATTGTTTTCCTCCTTTGTTTATATTCTGATTTTCTGACCGGTCACTAAATATGTTAAGTTGAAATTTGCCAACAAATAAATCAGCAACAGATAGCAGAACTTGTGTTGTATAATTTTTTTGGCCGATGTGTTCACAGATTTCAAACTTTATTTTTCTTTGACTCTTGGTTGTTTTAATGATTGGGGATCAGATGAGGGTTTTATCACTGAAATAAATTATACATATATATCCCCTAAATCATTATAATTATCCATATATATATATATATATATATATATATATATATATATATATATATATATATATATATATATATATATATATATATAGATATATATATATATATATATATATATATATATATATATATATATATTTATATATATATATATATATATATATATTTATATATATATATATATATATATAAATATATATATATATATATTTATATATATATATATATATATATATATATATATATATATATATATATATATATATATATATATATATATATATATATATATATATATATATATATATATTGGTGGGGGGGATTTTTTCTTGACTTGATTTCAGCACATATTGACCTACACTTTTCACATATTCGATTACGAATGCCAAGCAAAGTTTATTAAAACATACAAAAAATGCATAAATTAAAATGATATATTTATTTTTGAAAACTTCACTTTCAGATTTATTGGAAACTCGATGTTCAACTATGAAAAATCACAATAAATTCAGTTTCTGATCGATTATCACAATTTTGATATATTATGTTTCACATTCTTTGCTCTACAATATTTATGTTTTGTTTTTTCCATAAACAGAAAAACTTTGGATTTATAAAATTTTTTGTCTTATTTTGACGCATGTTTGAAAGGCCACATTAAAAAATGTTTGTTCTCCAATCTATACTCTCAAACGAAATTCTAATTCATAAAACCTGAAAATCATTTGAAAATCTCTGACAATAATAACAAATAATACAACTGGTGAAATGTGTCAATTTTATAAGATTATTTGGAAATTTAAAAAAAAAAATGGTTGTATATTCTTTTCTAAATTTGTGTGCATGATACGATGTTGATCCCTTAGGAAAAGTTAGAACATTTATCATGTAGAGTAATAAAAAAAATGGAGAGAGTTTGAGGAGGTTTTAGCTAATTGTTTTCCGGCTCCTTATATCCATTCTATAGCATGGTGACCAAACCGAACTGCATTTAAATGATACAGTTCACTTTTTGTCGCCATACTATATAATGAATATCAGTTCACTAGAACGCGTACAGCAAAGTTAATCCTTCAAATTAAAAACATTTCATATAAAAGAGAGATCGACAAAGCTTAATTTACATTATTTATAAAGCCGAAGAGTTAGGGGTGACATGGTAGAGGTGTACAAGTGAATGAATGGGCATAACAACGGGGGATATTAATAGGGAATTTTCAAATCGTCAAATTTTCAAATATTGCTGTTCAAACCTGAATCTAAATCATTTATATATATTATGGATAACAGAGGTCCCAGGACAGAACCTTGTTTTGGTAGAACAATAAAGGTGGAAGACAAGGTGGAACAATAAAGTCGTTGCTTTTGACTGCAAAGAACAGTGACTCTTGAAAGATAACATATAGAATCACTGAAAGGGAACATCCCTGACGTACCGACTGTTCAATTCAAATGGTTTACTCAAGACCCCATTAATACAAACCCTACCCCGAAACTGTTTATAAGGCATACATATTCAATCAAAAAATTCTGGCACGACTCCTACCCTATCCAATATTTCTAATACAAACTGATCATCAATACGGTCAAACGTTTTCGACCAGTCGAGGTTTATCATGGAGGAAGAAACATTCTCAGACACATAATACACAACATCCTTATTATTTGATTACAATTTGTAATTCATCTTCCTGGCATACCAAAGAACCGTTTCTTGGATGTAAATTTATCCATCACAAACTTAAGTCTCTTCATCAGCAATTTGGAAATTATTTTGTAATCCTGATTGTGCAAAGAAAGTGGCCTGTAGTTGAATAAATGGGGGAAACTCGTCGAGGTGGCAACAGTGAACGTTGGGGAAACACTACCTCCAGGGAGCAACTCAAGTGTTGTTGAAGAGGAATATTACTGGTTGGTCTTGTCGTTAGTTTCAATCCCAATTGGGTCACTGTGTACTTAGCTGCCTTCTGTCATCTGTCATCTGTGGGTAGCTGTGGGCACAGGGAACAGCTGACAAAATTCGAGGAACAGCCGAGTCGTGTCGTTATGCCGCACCACCTGTATGTGTACGTTAGAATGTGCAAATCACCTGTTTTTGGTAGAGACTTAATAATCCCATGAGATTGAGTCATGCTAAGCTTCCTATGCTGAATGCTATAATGCACCACTTGTACAAAGTCTTTACCAAGGACATCCCACGGATAGAAATAAAATTCCGCCAAGAAGCCATCACAAATAGGCGATTTAGCCTTCTTTGAATTCTTGACCACATTCTACACCTGCCAACAATGACATGTTATCACCCTGGTATAAAACCAGAGTACAGTTTGCAAGGAAATACTCCCACATACCTTGGTCTCCAGCCATTCATTTTCTTGTACAATTTTTCTAATTCACCTGGAATATAACATACAATCCCATCCGTATTTATCATGTTCGTCTCATGATAAATAGCACCGTACCCCTGTTATTCTTTACTTTACTCAACAAATGTGCAGATAGTTTTTCTCCGTTCATCTTATCAATAATCTGGAGGAATTTGGCTGATATTTTCTACCTCATTTTGTTAATTCTGTCTTTTAAAATGTTCATTTATTCATACTTATCTTATTCGTTATTTACCTTTGGCTAAAACTGTTTTAATGTGTCAAAATTAAGGTCAAAAGATCACATTTTTCAGCCGCCTTTTTTTTGGATACTTTCACGACAAATGTTTTTCATGCAACTTTACACATGTCCCACAACTCCAAACCACAAGGGAACTTATGTTTCTGCCTGATCGAGTACTCCCACAATACCCAAAAATTATCAATGATAACTCTACACTGCGGCAGACTACAATCGAGCTTCCATGACCCTGCCTACACTTTAATTTGATCGTTAGCCACAAGCTTCAATACAATCAAACATTGAACAGCTGACTGGAACAGCACTGCCAGAGCTAACTTTATCATGTAATGTGTGCATATATATTCTATCGAGACTAGAACCATAGTTCTGGCGAACATATGTGTACTCAAGGACTCCCCGTTAATGCAATTTGCATCCTGGAGACCAATATATTTCAGAAGCATCACTAAAGCAAGAGATATACACGTGTTCGACTGATTGCAACAATCCATCACAGAAGTGACACCGTTAAAGTCTCCGCCAAAATTAACATTAAGTGTATCATGTGTTAAAAAGTACACTAACTCTTTAGAGAACAATTCCTCCCAACTCCCTTCCTGCGGGTGCCGGAGGGAACGTACATATTAAGCAGAAGAATTATGGTGTCAAGAAAGGAAATCCTCGCATATAAAACATTAATATTATCATCCATCTCGTTATTAAGGACCTTAATGTTGGCCTGTTTAGCAAGCAATATCACCGTACCGATTTTCATCAAGTTCGTAGGATTAATTAGGATTTCAAAATAATCCTGCAGCACATTAAGTTTCTTAACATCTTGTACATTGTGTTTTTGCACGAAAAGTACATTAAATGAATGATATTGAAACAAAGAGATTAGTTGCAAATTTGTTTTACTACAAATGAGTCCATTAAGGTTTAGAGTAGCACAAGTAAAATATATAGAATTCTTGAATGTAAATTTTGACGAGAGAAAAATTACACTTTATCCATTATTATCTCACTCGACTTTAACAATTCTGTTTCCTGAGGTGAACATACTTCTATAGAACCATCATCTTCTGTGTGCCACTTTTCCACCACCTGAGTGCCAGCTGTCCCTTTTCGAAATTTAAGTTTAATATTTATTTCCTTCCACTGCTCGAGTCTGTTCCTGTTCTACAACATCCCACCATACATTATCCATCATCTTCAACAAGATCACCACTCACCGGTTGTATTGTGCCCTCGCAAAATTACGGCAACTCCTCGTTACCTGATTACAGTGAACCTCTACGTTAATCACATTCTAAAAAAAAATTCACATACTTTTAATTTAGTGTCACTGTCTTTCATACGTTTCAAACCAATACTCTAGGTAGAAGTCTTTTTACATTTCTGCACATGGCCGATGACACCACCATCTTTCACACGACCCTTATCTTTTCTACCAGACCTTACAGATGAGGGTCGAATTACCCTCTGTAATCACAGCTCATTTGCATTACCACTCATGTGGTCATCGTCTACACCCAGTTGACAACCACTCATGTGGTCATCGTCTACACCCAGTTGACCACCACTCATGTGGTCATCGTCTACACCCAGTTGACAACCACTCATGTGGCATCGTCTACACCCAGTTAACCACCACTCATGTGGTCATCGTCTACTCCCAGTTGACAACCACTCATGTGGTCATCGTCTACTCCCAGTTGACAACCACTCATGTGGTCATCGTCTACACCCAGTTGACAACCACTCATGTGGCATCGTCTACACCCAGTTAACCACCACTCATGTGGTCATCGTCTACTCCCAGTTGACAACCACTCATGTGGTCATCGTCTACACCCAGTTGACAACCACTCATGTGGTCATCGTCTACACCCAGTTGACAACCACTTATGTGGTCATCGTCTACACCCAGTTGATCACCACTCATGTGGTCATCGTCTACACCCAGTTGACAACCACTCATGTGGTCATCGTCTACACCCAGTTGACAACCACTCACTTATTACAGCGTCACCTCACCAGGCTCAACACCAGCATGGCAGCTACAGTGTCTGTGTCATGAGCGTCCACATGTACACTGTCCTGGTGCACCTCACCCTCACACAATTGATTGACTGATGAGGATTAAGCCACCCAAGAGGTGGCAAGGGTATTATTAGCTAATAAGAGTTTTTTCTTTATTATGTAAAACAACATTTATTTACAATAAAAGGAAAGCAGATGTACCAAGCAGATCGCAGTACAAAAACACCACCAGACACAGCTGGAGAAACAGAGCACCAAAACAAGATTTAACATATACACAGCGATACATAAAGGAAAGAAAAAATAGTAATACAACGGTAATACACCCTTACACATGCACGGAGCATAACCCCACGTATAAGTTACATACATCAACAGAACACAGAAAATTTACTAGGAAAACAGAGCACGAAAAGCACACAACAAAATGAACACAAAAATGCTAGGCAAAACAGCATACACTATGAACCTCAACGAATGGAGGTCGTTACCACCCACCAAAATTAATAATATAAAACACACTAACAATATACACAACCCCGAAAAAAATAAAAGAACACATCATACTAAACGTGGGGACACAGCCCCACTCAACGGGGGCGGGTCTGTTTTATCTGCTGTCAACCCGAGTTCAGGCTGGTTACCTGGTTGATACCTGGTTGATGGGGTTCTGGGAGTTCTTCTACTCCCCAAGCCCGGCCCGAGGCCAGGCTTGACTTGTGAGAGTTTGGTCCACTAGGCTGTTGCTTAGAGCGTCCCGCAGGCCCACATACCCACCACAGCCCGGTTGGTCCGCACTCCTTGGAGGAATAAATTTAGTTTCCTCTTGAAAATGTCCACGGTTGTTCCGGCAATATTTCTTATGCTTGCTGGGAGGACGTTGAACAACCGCGGACCTCTGATGTTTATACAGTGTTCTCTGATTGTGCCTATGGCACCTCTGCTCTTCACTGGTTCTATTCTACATTTTCTTCCATATCGTTCACTCCAGTACGTTGTTATTTTACTGTGTAGATTTGGTACTTGGCCCTCCAGTATCTTCCAGGTGTATATTATTTGGTATCTCTCTCGTCTTCTTTCTAGTGAGTACATTTGGAGGGCTTTGAGACGATCCCAATAATTTAGGTGCTTTAATCGTCTATGCGTGCCGTATATGTTCTCTGTATTGCCTCTATTTCAGCAATCTCTCCTGCTCTGAAGGGGGATGTGAATACTGAGCAGTACTCAAGACGGGACAACACAAGTGACTTGAAGAGTACAACCATTGTGATGGGATCCCTGGATTTGAAAGTTCTCGTAATCCATCCTATCATTTTTCTGGCTGTCGCAATATTTGCTTGGTTGTGCTCCTTAAACGTTAGGTCGTCAGACATTATTATTCCCAAATCCTTTACATGCTGTTTTCCTACTATGGGTACATTTGATTGTGTTTTGTACTCTGTATTATGTTTAAGGTCCTCATTTTTACCATACCTGTGTACCTGGAATTTATCACTGTTAAACATCATGTTATTTTCTGATGCCCAGTCGAAAACTTTATTAATATCATCTTGAAGTTTTTCAATGTCCTCAGCCGAGGTAATTTTCATACTGATTTTTGTGTCATCTGCAAAGGATGATACGAAGCTGTGACTTGTATTTTTGTCTATATCTGATATGAGAATAAGGAAAAGCAGCGGTGCAAGGATTGTACCCTGAGGTACAGAGCTTTTCACTGCGCTTGGACTAGATTTTATATGGTTGACCGTTACTCGCTGAGTCCTGTTTGACAGAAAACTGAGTATCCAGCGTCCTACTTTACCGGTTATTCCCATTGACTTCATTTTGTGTGCTATCACGCCATGGTCACATTTATCGAAAGCCTTTGCGAAGTCCGTGTATATCACATCAGCATTCTGTTTTTCTTCTAATGCCTCAGTGACTTTGTCGTAGTGCTCAAGTAGCTGTGAGAGGCACGATCTTCCCGCTCGAAATCCATATTGGCCTGGGTTGTGAAGGTCATTGGTCTCCATGAAATTGGTGACCTGCCTCCTAATCACTCTCTCAAATACTTTTATGATGTGCGATATTATTGCAACTGGTCTATAATTTTTTGCCAATGCTTTGCTCCCTCCCTTGTGTAGAGGGGCTATGTCTGCTACTTTAAGTGCATCTGGTATCTCCCCCGTGTCCAAGCTCTTCCTCCACACTATACTGAGTGCCTGTGCTACCGGCACTTTGCATTTCTTTATAAATATTGAATTCCATGAGTCTGGACCTAGGGCCGAGTGCATGGGCATGTTTTCAATTTCTTTTTCAAAATTTAGTGTGCTCGTGTTTATATCAGTTATATTTACAGGGGTTTGAATATCCCGCATAAAGAAATTGTCTGGATCTTCCACCTTCATGTTGTTTATTTGGAGTGCTAAACATGTCCTCATACTGCTTTTTTAGGATTTCACTAATTTCTTTGTCATCCTCCGTGTATGAACCTTCACTTGTACGAATAGGTCCAATACTGGCAGTTGTTTTTGCTTTTGATTTCGCATATGAGAAGAAATATTTTGGATTTTTCTTTATTTCCTGAATTGCTTTCTGTTCTAACTGCCTTTCTTCAGTTTCATATGAGTGTTTCAATTTCCGCTCGATTTCTTCAATCTCCCTATTTAAATTATTCCTTCTTTGACGGGAAATTCGTGTCTGCATAAGCAGTTCCGTTATTTTTTTCCTGCGTTTATAGTGTCGTCTGTATTCTTTTTCTACGTTAGATCTCTTTCTGGCTTTCCTCAAAGGAACATGTTTCAGACAGACTTGATACGCTTCTGAAGTCAGTTTTTTTATTCCTTCTGTAGGACTTGTATTACTTAGAACAGTTCCCCATGGAATGTTTGTAAGTTCCCTGTTTATTATCTCCCAGTCTATCCTTTTATTATTAAAATTGAATTTACTGAATAGCCCCTCTCGCTTTATCAACGTTTTAGGTCTATTCTGAGTATTGATGGTCGTTTGCACTTCAATGAGTTTGTGATCTGAGTATGTGGTATCTGATATCGTAATGTCTCTGATAATGTCTTCATTGTTCGTAAAGACCAGATCTAGAATATTTTCATTTCTCGTTGGCTCCGATATCTGCTGATTGAGTGAAAATTTGTCACAGAATCTAAGTAGTTCTCTAATCTGTGGTTGGTTAGGTCCTGATAGATTTCCTGGTATAATATTATTGTTTGCTATTCTCCACCTGAGACTAGGCAAGTTGAAGTCACCTAGGAAGATAATATCAGGTATCGGGTTCTCCAAATTATCAAGGCTATTCTCTATTTTGCTTATCTGTTCTGTGAATTCCTCAGCCGTTGCATCTGGCGGTTTGTATATTGGAATAATCACTAAATTTATTTTCTCTATTTTTAATCCCAGTACCTCTACCACCTCATTTGTAACGTTTGGGAGCTCCGAGCATACAAGGTCTTCCCTAATATACAGACCCACTCCTCCATGTGATCTAATTTTCCTATCACACCTGTATAGGTTATATCCTGGAATCCAGATCTCACTGTCCAACAATTCCCCTGCATGGGTTTCTGTGAAAGCTCCAAATACTGCATTTGACTCCGTGAGGAGGCCATTTATGAACTGTACTTTGTTGTTTGTTCTTGTTTTCAGTCCTTGTATGTTGGCAAAGATGAATGAGGTTACTCTATTAGTGATAGTTTGAATGGGAGACTTTTTCGGCAAGCCCATTATTCGTGGACATAATGAGCTTGTTCTGACCAGTACTGATTGTTGTAGGGCAGTTGTCTGTCGTAGTTGTAGTTCCCTTTCGGTGGGTAATTGTATCTGTAATTCTGGAATGCAAGTGAATCTGGCATCCAGTTCCATACACTCTCTATGCTGCTCCTTTTGAATTCTCTGCCGGTCTGGTATAAAAAATTTATAGAGTTTTCTCCAAATTCATTATCCTGCTTGCCACTCTTTATGTAGCGTTCCGTGCCTTTCACGTGAAAGTGTGGGCAGCTGAAGTCATAGCATTTTCTGTCCTCCAGTGAGGTTTGGCACATGTCAGGATGGAAATACCTTTGGTTGGTACACTTTTTTGGGAGCAGGGGTTCACAAAGAAGTGGAAGACACAAGAGGCATGTCCACAGACCATTTTTCATCACTAAAACCAAATCCGTCCTTGCACGACCACCAGCACCAGGGTCAACAACCCCCCTTCCCTGGGTCACTGATACCACCGCACCCCTTCCTTTTCTCCCACCACCCCCCTCCTCAACCATCCCACCGGCAGGCTCTATAGAGTCACAAGAACCTCTCCACCAGGGGACTGCAACCTGGCAGTGCCTTTCATGCACTTTATCCAAAAACCAGTGTATCCAGACACGACGTGTCCTGTAGGTGACGAGGGGGGCACACATTCTCTACCGTAGAGGCAGGTGGTAGCGTCTCCCAAGACAGGAAAACCGCCACGTACAGAGATCCCACAGGCAAAGCAATTGGTACACCAGTACTAGTACCAGTACCGACAGCAACAAATCAACGAAATCTGGGGCCGGCAACACAGCAGGCGGCACACTGGGGAACTCGACCATTCAGCATCCCATCAACCACAGAAGCTGGAGCCTTTCAACACACACCCTCAAGCTGGCTGCCCCTTGACTCACAGCGAACAACACCTGCTCCACACCAGCCCCCGGGACACATACAGCCCCTGGCACAACGTCCGGCAGGCTGGCAGGCGGAACGACATCCTCATCCAACACCTCCTTATAACCCCATTGGGAGCAGGGGAGCGGAGCCAAATTCCTCACCACCGCTATCTGGGGCGGCAGAGGCGGAAAGTTAACCTCCCGAAAGATATTCACACAGTTAACCGGACCAACAACGCAATCCGCCGCTGGATGACCTGACAGGCCACAGCAAAAACAGATAAGGGGCTGACCTCTATACATGCAGCATTGTGTAAACCCCATAAGGGGACAATGAAGAAGGGACACTCTGCACCAGGGACATCGTCAGAGTTCTGGTGCCATCAAACATCCTAGCACAGTAGCTGGCAGAGACTTTGTTCCACTGGACACTGAGCACTTTCCCAAACAAGCTAAACAGCCTGGTCAACCGCTTATCCTTCACTTCAAAAGGCGCTCCTTGTACCGCGACGTAAGTCAGGGTCACACTCAGGTTAACCACCCGAACAGTACCCGGCCTATCAGGCAGAGGAAAAGTGCAGTCCTCACACTGACCGAGTAACGCCTGAAACACATCTTCGTAGAGAAACTTAATTACCACACGATGGTCTTGCAGAAGATGAGCACCCATCAGATCGCGCAGCTTGACACACAACATGCGCGAACTGAGGAACTGGAAAACACGCGTCCACCCTCTGTTAGCCAGGTGACAACTCTATAGCCCGTAAGTGGTTAATTTTTTATTTAGTGAATGTGATCTTTGGTCATGAACGGATATACTGTGTTTTGAGCTCGAATTAAATCGTCAGTCCTTACTATATGGCTGCTATCACAGGGTAGGATACTGCTTGACAGCATTTATGAGGGTGTCCCGCTGCTGGACCCTTTTTTGTCCGGAAGAGTGACAATGTTCATGGCTTCAAGGTGGTTCCTGCAAGGTTCAGGGCCTCTTAAAGCCTCTCTGAGGTCGTTAGTTGCATCATATTCCAGGAGATTGTGAAGTTTTTATTTTAATTTTTGTATTTTTACATGCAAGCATGCAAGTGAAATACAATAAATACAATAAAATAACATAGGAAACAAAACAAGAAACTCCCGGACCAGCAGCACAGGACAACAATTAGCAGAACTGGATAAACACATGAGAAACACAGCATACACACAAGACACAAAATACACAATACCAAAACACAAGTAATCCATGCAAATAAGAAAACAAAACATAGTAACATATAAAACAAACAAGAAAGCGCCGGCCGGAAGGATCGAGAACAAAACACATCATAAGGGACAACACGAAATATAACAAGAAAAGTGCACAGCACCCAACAAGCCAGAAATAAAAACAAAAGAAAAACAAAATAAAAATAAAGAACAAAATAAAAAACAAAAGAAAAAAAAGAAAAACAAAAATACAACACAACAGAGCAATGCATAAGTAGAACACACAGGGCAAAGTAACCACACAAAAGCAAATACAGGAATAAAAACACTCACACACCAAAACACCGGCCTTGCAACAAATAATAGAGAGGCACAGGCACATAATACATTAGGGCAAACAAAACGCCATAGGGGCATACAATACTACATTGAGCAAAAAAAAACATGAAATCAGCTGACATATTTGCCCGGGAAGAAGAACCAGGGGAACCGCACATTGAACGCCTCCCAATGCAGCCACCTCCTCAAAGGGTCTTGACCACCCACCGGGGACGCCATTTCATCCGGAACCCAGGCAACAAACACCCGCAAACAGGGGACCAGATGGTATCATTCCGGAGGCGAGTAACCGCCACTCTACCCCACACGCATGGAACATGCTCTTCATGAAAGTCCTCCGGCCTTTCAGACAACATGAACTCGGCAACCACGGCCTCCAAGTCCCCAACGCGCATCCTCACAGGAGGGGGCCGGACATAGGGCACCACCACAGGGGCACCAGGGGCCACAGGCACACTACCAGACGACAGCAGAGAACCTGGGTGGCGCGCATCCTTCCGTAAGGTCACTACCAGGCCACGCCAATCACCAGCACCCACACCATCCCTGGCAGCGGAAGTCACCACCCCCCATTGCGGAGAGTCCCCTGGCGGAGAAGGAACAGAAGGCACTCCCAAGACACGGGCACCAGGACCAGCAGGCACAAGGACCTCCACCACCACCAACCGGGGAGACATCGACGCATCCAAATCCACACCGTTAATATCCGAAGACCCACAGTCACTGAAGTCCCCAACATCGGCCCAGGCAGAAGACGAACGCTGGGAACGATTGGGCTCCGGCTGGATATCGTCAGAGCCGGAAGCGGACCCAGAAACACGGGTACCACACGCCGGACGAATCGACGCCCGATGCAGAACGGCAGCAGCCCCTACCACAGGGAAAACCGGGCCACACACAGCAGGAGGCTCCGCAGCCACCCCAGAACCCAGCACATCTGGGACCCGAGTCGAGAACACAGAGCCAGGCGCAGCAGCTGAAGACGAGGGAGAAGACGGCGACACCTCACAGGGAGCACCAGGAAGGCACAAAGGAACAGCGAGGGCAATGACAGGAGCAGGTAGATCATCCGACGGCACTGCAATACCCGGAGGAGGTTCAGCAACAACCGGAGTAACGTCGTGCGACGCAGAGGGTGCCATGTCAGCTAACCGGGGGCTCACCCCCGGATGCCTCCTCTAGAGGGAGCGGCGGGAAATCCTCTTCACGGAATAAATTGACGGGAGCATCCGGATCAGCAGTGCACCCAGCAGCCTGATGCCCCAACATGCCACACCGGAAACAAGTACAGGGTTGCTGGGCATAAAACACCAGCACGTAGAACCCTAAAAGTCGGACAGAGGATGGAATGTCCGACCTCAGTCGCATCCCGAGGGTACAAATATTGGTCTTCACACCTGAATATTTCCCAGAAGACAGCGAGTGTATCCTCACACTGACGACGGGGCCATACCTCTGGAAGAAACGCCGGAGGAGGGTCTCAGGAAACTCCATAGGGGCGCCATGGACACTCACATACGTCACAGCACCGCTTCGGTCCGAAATGGCCACAGACCCGTTGCCGTCCTGCAGTTGCAAAGTACGCCCCTCATACCGTCGAAGAAAGTCACGGTACACTGCCTCTCCCACAAACTTGATGATCACATGGCGAGCAGTGACCAATGCGACACCATGGACGTCCATGACCGGGACCTTGAGCATGTCACTCATGACCAACTCCACGAGAGGGTATCCCGCACGGCCAGTAAACTCCAAACCTATGGAGTTCACCCTCACGACAGGGGGAAGATGGCCGCCCATCGCAAAAGAGCCACGTCCACACCACCAGGAACAGCAGGGAGGGCAGGAGATTGTGAAGTAGTGTCTTGTCTGTGATTGTTTGGCAGAAGATGCATTTCCAATCTCTTGGTTCACTAATTTCCTAGTTCCATCTTTAACCTAGAGGTAGTCTGTATAACCGGTGTTATTTCCCTCTGGATTTCTTTCAGGGTATTAAACCTGTCTGAGTCTGTGGCCTGAAGATACTATATTGCTGAGGGCGAACCTTCTGCAACTCACTGTTGTAGAGGGGCTTTGTTGAGGTGTGCTCGTTTTTTGGTGATGGTGTGTTTTATGTACTCTATGCTGGGTTGGATTCATTTGTGGATCACTGGATGACGAGTTGTCCTTTTATCAGTTTCATCAGCTTTCTCATTTAGCAGGATTCCAATATGGATGGGATCCAGTTTAGGGTTATGTTGAGTCCTTTTCCTTTAGCTTCTGCTCCTAGATATAAAATGATGGTAATTATTTTCATGTTGTCTTTCCACTGCGTTTTTCCTAATATTTGAAGAGCAGCTTTTGTGCCTATGTGTATGATTACATTTTTAGTGTTTTGTGTAATCACAAAATCACAAAGACATATGCGAATGCCTGTTAAAATAGCAAACAACTCAATTTGGGTTGATGATACTGGTCCTCCCAGTCTCCCATATGCCTGTTCGCTGTCCGTGCAAAAAGCAGTGCCAGCACTCTCATATTCTGTCCACTGATCCGTCTGTGAAGATCTGTGTGGCTCCTACCACTACAATGCTGTTCATTTGCTTTTCTATGATGTGTTTTAGGATTATTGGATCATAGGCAGCCTTTTTCATCGGAAGACTTATCACTATTTTGAAGTTAGGCTCCTCCCAACGTAGGGAACAAATGTAGTTTGGGTGTGGTTGATCACCTCCTCTTTCAAGAATCATGCATTTTATTTGCAGTCTGTTTAGGACTTCTCCATCTCTGGCAGCCCAAGAAGTTCCGTTGTTTTGTCCAAGTCCAGCCACCAAGGCCTGTCGTACTGGGACAGGATCAGGGGGAAACAATTATCTTACTGATAATCATAGCTTTTCTTTGAGATATACTTTCTTGAAGAGAGGGGAAGCCCGTTTCCTGTTTTAGAGCTTCAAGTCTGATCCACAGAGGGGGCTCCGAGGGCAGCTCTCATAGCATTGTTTTGTGCTACTGCAAGCTTTTTCGACTGTAGTTGTGATTGGCTTGTGAGTGTAGGTGCTGCATAGTCGATCACTGATCTGACTGTCTGTACATAATATGTGCAAAGGACCTGCAGATTGACTCCTCCAAAGTGGGAGATTATCGACCTGAGGATTGCCGTCCAGGCCGCAGTTCTCTCTCGCAAGTAAGTGACCTCAGCAATAAAGTTTATGTGTGTCTAGGAGTATTCCTAGATACTGATAAGTGTCCACCCATTCAATTGGTTGACACTGTACTTTGAGTTGGTTGTTGGGCTTCATTGTTGTTATGGGCATGGTTTTTATCTTAGCGGGGTTGAGATGATACAATTCTGATTTGTCTCGTCACTGTTGCAGTCTAAGTATTTGGGAGCAAGGCATGCTGCATCCCTTCCTTTTATGGTGATGGCAGTGTCGTCCACATAGTTTAGCAGCCTGCAATATTGAGGGAGTTTCAGCCTCATTATTTTTTCTATTAAACAGTAGAAAAGTAGGGACTGAAAATGCTGCCCTACGAAGTACATGTTTTTTGTATTCAGACATTTTTTTGGTATTCAGAAACTGTGTCATGAAGTTTCACTCCTGCTTCTCTGTTTATGAGACAAGTTTTGGTCCATGAGAGCAGGTTGCCTTTGACCTCTTTGTCGATGAGGCAGCAGAGAATAGCTTGGGCGCAAGCCAGTTCAAAGGTTATCTCAAGGTCCAGGAATATCATTATTCTTGTTGTGTCATTTAGGTGGGCTAACAGAGGTGCAAAACATTCCACATTGTCAACCCCTTTTCTATAGGCATAACGTTTTGTTGCAGTTTAGGCATTTTCCACTCAAATCTATTGAGTGCCATTCTGTTAGTCATCTTGGCTGCACAGCTTTGGAGAGAGATGTGTCTTGGATTAGCTGTATCAATGGGTTTTGGGATCGGTACTATGGCTGCCTTATTCTAAGCAGTAGGTCTAGTTTGATAAATCCAGACTAAATTTATTAACCTAATGTATAACCTACAATTTATATATCATCTTCCTCTGGCCCGACGTTTCTAATAATTTTAGAGATTATTTTGTAGGCTTTGGGGGATGTATCTTTGGATTTTTTTTAGCCCGATTGAGCACATCCAATGTGAAAGGGATATTAGTGTCAGGTACTTCTACACATGCTGTTAGGATTCTGTGCCCGAATTCTTCCTTTGATCCTGTCTGCACTGCTAATGCATCTGATGGAAGCTGATTGCTGGCTGCTCTTTCTGCAAATTTGGTTACCAATAGTTCGGCTTCCTGATGTGGATCCTTAGGGTGTGGGGCTTTTGGTGTTTTATTTCCTTTGGCCTTGTGAATTTGCTGCCACATCTGTCAAAGAGAGGTGATTTCATTCAGATGTGAACACCATTAAAGCCACTTTTGTTTTTTGGTTATCCATCAAAGCACATCCTTGGTGCACTTTGACCTGATCTCGACCTGACCTGACCTGATCTGTTCCTTGACCTCACTGAGTAGGGTCCTGTTGTTGTCTCTTGGCTGCCTTTTGTATAAATACCTTGTGTTATTGAGTCTATGATTCAGTTCTTTGACACGTTCGCAAAAGTACAAGTGATAATTGAGGTGTCTAGTCGACAAATTTTGTCAATGGAATTGAGTGGTTAGCTGCACTTTGAGTTCCTTTGACAAAATCTTGTTCTGCTTGATTAGTGCTTTCGGGAACAATATAGTTTCTATGCCACTCTGAGAAGAAGTTTTGAAAGACCTGTATTTTGCTAGAGTAAAGTTCCAGGCTTCTGGTGGTGGTGGAGGTGGAGTGGATAGTTGCAACTTTAGATCAATTTGGACCCCATAGTGGTCGCTTGTGAGTGTGAGCTCAACTTACCATGTTGTTGCATCTCTGAGGGAGGCTGAAATAAAGTAAAGATCAAGTCTACCTCTTAGGAGGTGGTGGGTTCATTCTTGTTTAGAATTTGAATTTCTGGTAGCTGATCTATAAGATGTGCTATGTGAGTGCCGGCCTCGTTTGTAGTGTTCGAACCCAATGCCAAACGATGATGGACATTGAAATCACCATAAATTATTGTGTTTGAGGTGGTAGCGTGTCAAATAACACTGAACGATCCATTTCTGCACGTGGAGAAACATTAAACACTTCAGGTTTTCGTATCTTAGCTCAATGGATACTCCCATAATCTCTGTCCCCGGCTCACAATCAGGTGGGCTGGTTATGGGCTTGGAGATCAGGTCACTTTTCACATAGATGGCATATCCCCTTGATTACCCGTTGACCCATGGAAGGAAGAAGCTTCGATAGCCTGAAATTTTAGTTTTAATCCTTCACGAAGCAGGCTCTCCTGTAGTAACAGGATGTCTATGATCTTGGTTGCTGCTATGCATTACAAAAGTTGCAATTTCGTGTGCAGCCCTTGCGCATTTCATTGCAGGATCTTTAGTCCTCTTGGTTGTTGGAACTTGTTGATATTACCGAGATATCTATGGAATAAGATGAACTCGCCAAGGAAGCTGAAATTGGAGATGAGGATCTTGGTGTACTTGAAACTAACTCATCATGGTTACCTTCAGAAGTACTGTACTCTACCTGTTTTTTAGGAGAGTTTTTTCTGCCCTGCCTTCTTGAAGGTGAGGATATTGCTTTTTTTTTACTTCTTCTGCTTGTCTTCAATTGTCTTTCGAGCCTCTGTGGTTTATTTAATACCTTGTTTTGATAACAAAGTTTAGACCAATTCCGTGTCCAAGGCCTTAAGCATTGGCCAGAGGGTGTCCAGTTGTGTGAAAGCACTATTTACTGCTGTGCTGGTTTGGGTCTGTTTACTCTTTGTCCCTTATCAGTGGAAACTCGGACACTCTTGCCTTCATTCACCTGAGTGTACTTACTGGGTGTAATGTGCGGGCGATTATGTTGAAATATTTTCTGGTGGCGCCCAGTCCTCCCTCTGTCCTGGACGGAGACCTTCACACCATCCACCAAGGCCGAGGTGGCATGTGCCCCCTTCACCTGATTTGGTCTTGGTAACTAAATGCTGTTTTTGAGGGGTAATTATCAGGGGAAAACACCAAGCCATTAGACTATATAGCACTGGGAAGGAACCAGGATAAGGATTAGGGATGGGACGGAGGGGAAGGAATGGCGCATAACCACTTGGACGGTCGGGGATTGAACTCCGACCTGTATGAAGTCAGGGGAGCTGGAATATATTTGTTTACATTTCTGCTCTACTGCTGTGGACGTTGGGGGGGGGGGGGGGGGGGAGGGTGATTCGTTTGGAACCTTTTAAGCCGTTCAAAGCATCTTAGGTTCCAGGAATGGTGTGTCTTGGAGCACTTGCAGATGGTGTGCTTTGGAGCACTTGGAGCATGATGTACCTTGGAACACTTGGAGCATGGTGTACCTTTTAGCACTTGGAGCATGATGTGCCTTGGAGCATGTTGTGCCTTGGAGAACTTGGAGTATGGTGTGCCTTGGAGCATGGTGTGCCTTGGAGCATGGTGTGCTTTGGAGCACTTGGAGCATGATGTACCTTGGAACACTTGGAGCATGGTGTACCTTTTAGCACTTGGAGCATGATGTGCCTTGGAGCATGTTGTGCCTTGGAGAACTTGGAGCATGGTGTGCCTTGGAGCATGATGTACCTTGGAGCCCTTGGAGCATGGTGTACCTTGGAGCATGGCGTGCCTTGGAGCATGGTGTGCCTTGGAGCACTTGGAGCATGATGTGCTTTGGAGCATGGTGTGCCTTGGAGAACTTGGAGCATGGTTTACCTTGGAGCATGGTGTACCTTTGAGCATTGTGTACCTTAGAGCACTTGGAGCATGGTGTACCTTGGAGCACTTGGAGCATGATGTGTTGGAGCACTTGGAGCATGGTGTGCCTTGGAACATGGTGTGCCTTAGAGCACTTGGAAAATAGCGCCTTGGAGCATGGTGTGCCTTGGAGCACTTGGAGCATGGTGTGCTTTGGAACACTTGGAGCATGGTGTGCCTTGGAGCACTTGGAGCATGATGTTCCTTGGAGCATGGTGTACCTTGAAGCACTTGGAGCATGATGTGCCTTGGAGCATGGTGTGCCTTGGAGCATGATGTGCCTTGGAACACTTGGAGCATGGTGTGCCTTGGAGCACTTGGAGCATTTTGTGCCTTGGAGCACTTAGAGAATGGAGTATCTTGGAGCATAGCACCTTGGAGCATGGGGTGCCTTGGACCACTTGGAGCATTGTGTTCCTTGGAGCACTTGGAGCATGGTGTACCTTGGAGTACTTGGAGCATGGTGTGCCTTGGAGCATGATGTGACTTGGAGCACTTGGAGCATGGTGTGCCTTGGAGCATAGCGCCTTGGAGCATAGTGTGCCTTGGAGCATGGTGTGCCTTGGAGCACTTGGAGCATAGTGTGCCTTGGACCACTTGGAGCATGATGTGCCTTGGAGCACTTGGAGCATGGTGTGCCTTGGAGCATGATGTGCCTTGAAGCACTTGGAGCATGGTGTGACTTGGAGCACTTGGAGCATGGTGTGCCTTGGAGCTTGATGTGCCTTGGAGCATGATGTGCCTTGGAGCATAGTGTGCCTTGGAGCACTTGGAGCTTGGTGTACCTTGGAGAACTTGGAGCATGGTGTGCCTTGGAGCACTTGGAGCATGGTGTGCCTTGAAGCATGATGTGCCTTGGAGCACTTGGAGCATGATGTGCCTTGGAGCACTTGGAGTATGGTGTGCCTTGGAGCATGGTGTACCTTGGAGCACTTGGAGCATGGTGGGCCTTGGAGCACTTGGAGCATGGTGTGCCTTGGAGCATGATATGCCCTGGAGCACTTGGAGCATGATGTGCCTTGGAGCACTTGGAACATGGTGTGCCTTGGAGCACGGTGTACCTTGGAGCACTTGGAGTATAGCGCCTTGGAGCATAGTGTACCTTGGAGCACTTGGAGCATGGTGTGCCTTGGAGCATGATATGCCCTGGAGCACTTGGAGCATGATGTGCCTTGGAGCACTTGGAACATGGTGTGCCTTGGAGCACGGTGTACCTTGGAGCACTTGGAGTATAGCGCCTTGGAGCATAGTGTACCTTGGAGCATGATATGCCCTGGAGCACTTGGAGCATGGTGTGCCTTGGAGCATGATATGCCCTGGAGCACTTGGAGCATGGTGTGCCTGGGAGCACTTGGAGCATAGCACCTTGGAGCACTTGGAGCATGGTGTGCCTTGGAGCATAGTGTGCCTTGAAGCACTTGTAGCATGGTGTGGGAACCGACCTGTGAGATTTATATTTATTTAATTTATATGAATTCATATAGAATTTATATTTACGTTAATTTATATATTTCGATAGGAATTGGTATGACATTAAGTGGACTGTATTTCTGCAATAATCTCACAAATCGATCCTTACACAATAGGGGGGGGGGTTATATTGAATTTATATATATGCAGCCAATTAAACTACAGTATTAAACTACATATATTAGTATACATTGAGGAGGTTCCTTATCTTATTTGTACAGCAGGCTTAGTCCACCAGGTATAACTAGATGTAGATACCAAATTGTCCTCATTTGAGGCTGCTTCCATCACCCAGAAACTGATATACCAAGTTTACTTCCTCTTCTTGACCTGTCAAAGGGCGCTATCTGTAAAGCCAGAATCCTAATATATTACAAGTATATCAGAGAAAACACTGTATAATGAATCAGATAACGACCAAGGCTTAATTACCTTTTGTATGAGGCGAGTTCGCATTCTAACTGGTTCGCCCAATATCTACCTAAAATTAATGGCCAAAAATGATTAGATAAATGGGTTTCGGTAGAACACTTCCCTTGATTATTGTTGACAGCGTGTTGATGATGGAAGACCACTACTCTGATCTCCGTCACACTTCGTCCAAGAGAAATGATAGGAGCCGAATTTGCTCCCTGCGCCTCTGGTCTTAACAACAATGGCTGACCACTCCCTCACTCACTGATGCCTGGCCTACTTTTTCCAGATATCAATAACTGATAGAAGGGACAAATTTACTTTATTTTGATACTGATAATTAAATTAATTCAAATTAGATGTTTTTATGATTGTAAAAGTCCAAAGACTAATGTATTTTAAGAATAATTCCAACACAATAGTTGGTGAATTATAATAGTATGTGGCAATGATATCCCGTTTTCTATAGACGGAAAATTCCACTACAAGCTACATTTTCTATGGGTTAACTTGTGTATACAATGGCAGCAATATTATCTGCCTGCATGTAATATTATTAAATGGTGTTGGATTTTCCAACACATGGCGTGCTTTGGAGCACTTGGAGCATAGCGCCTTGGAGCATGGTGCAGATTGGAGCATATTTATGCCCAATCATTTAACATGTCCAGAGATAAACTGGTAGTAGTAATCTGCTCCTACTAGTAGATTTACATTATTAAGACGGTCAGACGTTAACTGGTTGTCAGCCAATTTAAGTTCATGTTCCTGCAGAAACTTGGCTTAACATGCACCCGGACAGGTTTAATTTTACCCGTGTGATTGGTTTTAAGTTAAGTGCCTCTGCTGCCTTTTGAGTAATGAAAGTTTTCTGGGACCCTTGATCAAATAGTTCACGAGTGGTAATCTTGACTGCTTTATTCTTTATTTGGAGTTGGACAGTGGGTAAGGTTGCATCCACTTGAGATGCTCGGGAAATTACGCTGTAAACCTCTCGCTCCTTGGAGCACTGTATTTGTGTAGATTCTCTACTTCCTATTCTAGGATTTAAATAATTTGTTTTGACAAATTTGCTCAGTGCAGCATGATGCTTGTCCCTTCTACATCTATTGCAGGTGTTCAGTGGGGTTTCACAGCTGTTAACATTATGTGTTTTGAGACACCTAGTACATTTGTGTAACTGTAACTGATGCTAATGGTCTCAGCATCACCTCCAGGAGGCTGATGTGAGTAATTATGACTATCACTAGTTTTGCTTAAGGCTTCTTGCTTAGCCTCAGCTTTAATTACAATTTCAGCTGCATCTTCATCTGCAGCTTCACTTGGTTCTCTGGGTTCATGTGAGAGACTTGTTAATTCAGTAGCCTCATGTATTAAATTTACAGAATCCAGGGAGTATAGAGATGAGCTTTATGAAAGCTGGTCAGACTCTGAGAATGAATCATTATGCGAAGTTGTATTAGACGAGACTAGAGAAAATGAAGGTTTAACTTCAGTTGTTGATTCTGTGTCAGGGTCAGATTTAATTAGAGGAATCTCCTCATTTTGAGGTAGCTCATGTATTTCATCTGAGCTGTTTGCCCCTTCCTTCATGCCCAAGAACGCTCCCTCAGACAAGAAATTGACCGTGCCATACTGCTGCCCATGCTCGGCGTCGACAATATGTACACCTTAAACGAACTACAGTTAACCTTAACCCGCCAACCTCTTGGCAAGGCACCTGGAGAGGATGGATTTCTATGTGAACTCATTAAATATCTTCCATCGACTGCACATAGCACTCTTCTAAACTATTACAACCTATGCTGGACTCACGGAAATATTCCCTCACAATGGCAGACCAGAATTATTCTTCCTTTCCTTAAACCAGGAAAAGACCCATTCCTACCTGCGTCATACAGACCTATTTCCCTACTATCATGCCTTAGTAAAGTCATGGAAAGACTAGTACATACTCGCCTCCAATGGTACCTAGAGTATAATAATATTAAACCGTCACTTCAAGCTGGATTTCGACTGCACTGCTCCACACATGATCAAATACTTTGCCTTGACCATGAAATCCGCACCTCTCTCAGAAGCAGCAAATTTTGTATTGTTCTCTACTTAGACGTCAAAGGAGCTTTTGATAGCATTCCTCATGCATGCCTCCTCGCAAAGCTTGCGCGTTTAGGCATACAGGGAAGATTACTTTTATGGTTATAGTCCTATCTTACGAACAGGTCCTCTAAAGTCTATATACAAGGCGAGTTTTCCGGTGGCATCCCAATACAAACGGGTGTCCCGCAAGGCTCCATACTAAGCCCGACCCTTTTTGCTGCATTCTTAGCAGATTTGCCTAACACCCATCCTGTTCACCTCTCGGCGTACGCCGACGACTTAACACTATATTATTCAGACTATGCCTTACCTAATACAGTCTCAACAATGCAAACAGCACTTGACCACCTCATAGAGTGGACACAACAATGGGGCCTTCAAGTTAGTACTACCAAAACCTATTATCAAATTTTCCCTAAAAAAAGACTTGTTCATCCTCACAATACACAACACTCCCGTCCAACACGTACGAGAACATAAATATCTTGGCATGCACTTAGACTCGCCCTCACTTACCTGGAAAGAACACATTCAACATCTTAAACAGACGACACAACCCCCGACTCGCCATACTGAAAGCCCTCACTGGCACCACCTGGGGAGCACACCGTAAAAACTTGCTCCGTTTCTATACAACCAACATTCGCAGCCAACTAGACTATTGTTGCCAAGCATTTGCGTTGGCTGCGCCTACTAACCTACAGAGCCTTTTAGGTCATCCAAAATAAAGTCATGCGACTTATATGTGGCACAATGCGTTCAACTCCAATCCTCGGACTTTACGGGGAAACGAGCCTCACAAGCCTAGCCACAAGACGAGACATAATGTGCGCCAACTATCTGTCACTCTGTACCACTGCTCACCAGACACACCCATACAGATAAAAAATTAACCCAAGAGTTAACCCACATAACCCCCGCTTTTCAACCAATCACTCGCAACCTTTCCTCACACGGGCTACAAATAACCTCAATGTAGACCTCTCCCTACTCCAAAACTGTGAAACCCAACTTCCTGGCCCCCCCATTCCACCTTGGCTTTATACAACTCCTAATACAGCAATACAACTCGAAGACAACATTCCAAAATCTGCACCAAACTCAGCCATAGCCTCAGTCTTTGTCTCAACAATGAAAAATTGCTACCCAAATACCACAGTGATTTATACAGATGGATCTCGCATCATCATGAACAACGTACCCTCGGTCACTTGCGCTGTATGGATACCGGAATACCATCTCAAGCAGGGATGGCGGTTACCAAACCAATATCCATTTTCACAACTGAATTATATGCCTTATATCAAGCTCTCCAAATAATCACAACATTACCAATCGGGACATATACAATCTGTAGCGACTCCAAGAGTGCTATTCAAGCAATTACGTACTCTTCAACAACGTGCAAGGAGTTTGTTTACCAGCCCGTTCTCCAAACAAAGATCCAAAAGTGATTCCATGCACCCGCCAAACCCCTTGTTTATGAATGAAAAGCGATTTACACACGACTCACAACTGCTAACATTCGAACATATCCGAAACAAGTGCTTCACTGACGAATTTTGTTCGAATCACAATGCTATAAATGCTTCACCCACGTACTACAAATACAAATAATCGCCAACAGAACCTAAACACCTAACCTAACCTATCCTATGCCTATATATGCACAATATGCTAATATATTATAATATTAATTTATACTTGAGAAAATTCCCGTTTTGAATGAACAGCAAGTTAAATTTTATGAATGCGTCTGTGGGGTTGAGTGCTGGATGTAATGGACTTGAGTCGAGGACGGATTGTGTTTACCCATGCCTTCAACTTCTTCATGAACATGGTGGGAGTCTGGCCCTAGCTTTGGTAGGGGACAGACGTGTGCTTCGGCGCTCCAGCAGTTGGTGCTGTTTGCCAGTTTCGGCCGGTTATCTTGAGGTTATCTTGAGATGATTTCGGGGCTTTAGTGTCCCCGCGGCCCGGTCCTCGACCAGGCCTCCACCCCCAGGAAGCAGCCCGTGACAGCTGACTAACTTCCAGGTACCTATTTACTGCTAGGTAACAGGGGCATTCAGGGTGAAAGAAACTTTGCCCATTTGTTTCTGCCTCGTGCGGGAATCGAACCCATCGCCACAGAATTATGAGTCCTGCGCGCTATCCACCAGGCTACGAGGCCCCCGGTTGGGGGCGGGTGTGTCTCTGCCCACCTGTGCTGACGTGGGCAGTGTTGTTGCCTGCCTGGCTGCGTGCTGACGTGGACGTTTGACACGGGGGGCCTTGCAATTCCTCCTGTTTTGCGTGTGAATTCCGTGGGTCTGGAATTCTCGAGCAAGGCTGGTTATCCGGCCATTGAGTTGGTAATGTGCGACATGCTTCGTGTCCCGGTGGAGGCTGTATATGGAGTTGAGCTTGTTACGGCCCACTGGGTGATTGTCAAGTTCGTGCGGGAGGAGGAGTATCGGGACTTCCTCCGGCGGAACGAAGGGCGTTCGTTGCAGTTGCCGGATGGCGCCGGCTCCGTTACGATCTCGGACCGAAGTGGTGCCCTGACATATGTCAGTGTGCATGGTGCGCCCCTGGAGTTCCCTGAAGACCTTCTCCGGCGCTTCTTTGGGAGGTATGGTGCTGTCATCGGTGTGCGGGTGAACAAGCGTTCCTCGGGGAAGTATGCTGGGAAGCAGACGAACGTCCGTACCTTAGGTATGTGCCTGTGGTCGGATATCCCATCTTCTGTCCGGCTGCTGGGTTACTACGTTCGGGTGTATTATGCCCGGCAGCCCCGTACTTGTTTCCGGTGTGGCCAGTTAGGGCATCAGGCTGCCGGGTGCTCTGAGGCCCCTGCTGAACCTGTTAACTTGTTTAGGGAAGAGGATTTCCCACCGCTCCCTCAGGACGCGGATTCCGGAGATGATGAGGGGCAGGTCCCATTCGCTGCTGATGCCGCCCCCCCCTGCGTCACCCGACGTGCTCCCGGTGGTTGTTGTCCCTCCTCCGAGTGTTCCGGTGGCTCCTGTCGCTGGTCACTGCGCTGTGCCAGTTGCTCCCGAGGGTCTTCCGGCTGGTCTCTGTGGGTCGTCTGCGTCTTCCTCGACTCCTGCTGCTGTGCCTGGTCCTGCACCCTCGCCAGGTGTTACGGCTGTGCTGGGTGTTAGGGGGGGCTGCGGAGCGTCCTGTTGTGTGCGGCTCGGTTCCCCATGTGGTTGAGGCTGCTGCCGTACTGCGTCGGGCGTTGGTTCGCCCGGTTCGTGAGGCACGTGGTTCTGGGTCCGCCTCCGGCTGTGAGGATGTGCGGCCAGTGCCCAAGCGTTCCAGGCGTTCTTCTACTGCTTGGGCCGATACGGAGGATTACGACGCAGGTGGCGCTTCGGGAGATGATGTGGCGATTCCAGGTGCTTCGCGCTCTACGTCGCTGGTGGTGGCTGATGTACATGTGTCTGCTGTTGACAATGGGTGTGCGTCTGCTTTACTTCCTATTCTTTCTCCTGCAGAAGGTTCTACTCAGTGGTAGGTGGTTGCTCCTACAGACGTGGGTGGTGTGGGTTCTGGTGCGAGCCAAGGCATCAAGCTGGTGCTGAAGAAGGATGCCAAGCGTGGGGGGTCCCAGCAGGTACAACGTTCGGTGGTTGACGCGGGGCCCTGTGAGACAGCCGAGGAGGCTCCCAGTGCGATGCCCATTGCCCGGCCTCGTGGGAAGGAGCCTCTCCCTATCATCCTGGCCTCCGGAGTGGCGCATGATGATCAACATCCTTTGCGGTTTGACATTGATGACCGCGTGCGTCCGGTTCCGTGGTGCCCTTCTACCATCTGGATTCGACGGGCTCAGTGTTTTATTGTGGATGTGCCGGAGTCCATGCCTGATCCTCGTACAGTTCGTACTGAACCTATTTCGGAGTACGTCATGTTACTTTGGGAGGCGTATTGTATTCGCTTCCCGGTGGCGGAGTGGCTGGATAAGTATGAGACATTTGAGTAGTCTGTGTGCTTGGTGTGTGCTTGGACCTGTGGTTTGTTTTGTAATGTGTTGTACTTATTGTGCGCCCTTCAGGCTGGTGCTTTGTTGTATTTCTTATATTTCCGGTATTGTTTCTTTTTTTTGTTTCATTATGTTTCTGTTCATGGTTGTTTATGTTGTAGGCCCTTCAGGCCGGTGTTTAGTGTCTTTGAAAATTTTTGTATAAAGTTGTATTGTTTTGTTTTGTGTTGAAGTGTCTGGTTTTGTTTCATGATATACTTTGTTGTTTTATTCTCGGTCCTTCAGGCCAGTGCATGTTTGTTGTTGTGTTTGTGCTTGTTTTGTTTTCAGGTGTGCATGTTTTGCTTGTTTATTTTTATTGTTAATTTTTTATTTAAAATTTTTTATTGTTTATTTTGGCCTGGCCCTTTGTTTACGGGGCGGGTGGTTTGGTGTGTGTGTTTTTTGTTCCTGTATTGTTTGTGCTGTGCGTTTGACCTGGTGTTTTTGTATTGCTTTACCTGTTGTCCGTGTTTGTCCTTTATGTTTTGTTTGGACTGTATTGTGTTTGTCCTGTTATGTTTCCTGTTATGCCTCTTGTTGTATGGTTTGTTTTTCTGGAGGTTTTGTTTTGTGATGTTACTGTGTTTGCTTGTTTGTCATTGTATTATGTTTTGTGCTTTGATTTATGCTGTCATTTTCTATGCTTTTCTCATGTGTGTGCTTTGTTGTGCTCTGCTGTCGGCCCTTCTGGCCGGTGGTCTATTGTTTTTCTTTGTTATGTATTTTGTATTTGTTTTTATTGCATGCTTCGCATGTAAAAAAAAAAAAAAAAAAAAAAAACTTCTTCATGAACATCGATTGAACGATTATGACACCTCTATCCAATAGGTGCCAGCGCATTGTGGTATTCTCCATAATGAACTTGTAGATAAACTAACCAAAGCAATGCACAACACACCTCATATTACCCGTCATCCAATTCCCCATGTTGCACGTAAAGGAGCCTTCAAAAATACCCTTACCCAAGATTTCGCGACGAAATGAAAAACGTCATGATCACCTTTGTACTACGGGTTCATTAAAAAGAAATGGGAAACTTGGAAACATGTCAGGTATAAAAGCAGAGAAATTGATATAACGATGACCAGATTAAGGCTGGGACACACCAAACTGGCAGCACACAGCTCTAAGTACAGAACAGACATCAACGAACTCTGCATCCACTGTCAGTGCCTGAAACAGTCGAACACTATCTCCTTCACTGCTTCCGACATTATAGTGCCAGAGTAAATTTCAAACAAGTACTTATCTAACATAGAATACCCTTTACCATCGAGCATATATTAGGTGGCGGTGACCACTCGTTACAAGAAAAATACCAAATAGTCAAAGCACTGGCTAAATATCTGCAGTTGACCAACAACTTGGGTCACATCTGACCCGCGCCACATTTATACCTGGCGCCACCAACAGCTAAACACAGAAAACAACTGCCTCGTCGCAACACCATAGATCAGCTGACGCCATAAACACAACATACCGCCCTACGGCGCGGCAAGTCTCCCTCTAACATACACCTCTGTTTTAGTCGCCGCTCCTCTATCTACATAGAGTAGCAACAACGTAACAAGCACTTTTGAAACTCTTATCATCCTCAACATAAACTCCTCTCCCAACATCTGTACTGGTGCAGTCATCGGGAGGACAAAACCTTAATGCAAACTGCACCTACTATCAAGAAGAAACAGCTGTTTGCCTGCTTGGGTATAGGTAAACTGTAAAAATGTTCTACTCCCGCAGGAACATTTTCTGTGGCAAGCACTTTGTAATAATGATCTAACTTGGCCTGAATTTTGTGTTCATAGTTGGCAAGGTCAGATTATATTAAACTTAATTCGTCTGGTTCAGTATCACTGACAAGGAGTACATTCCTATATGACTCGATTATATCCTTTACTTGGTCATATTTTTGGCTTGCCACCTTTGTGGAAATTCTTAGCCTGAAAAAGTTAACTGGATCAGTTCCTAACCAACCAGTTGTCACTTAGGTCTAATAGGTCTAGGTCACTTAGGTCTAATAGCCCAAATAAAACTGAAATTAGCAACAACCTGTATGTGGACAATTTCCAAGGAACAACTAGCAGTGAAGAAAAACTGCTGAACATATACCATGAGGCCAATCGAGAGTTGATGGGAGCAAATATGCCTCACCAGTCAAATCGGTGGAACCAGATGCCACCATCCTAACAATGAGGAAACTACTATCCCAAGTCAGCAAACCCTTCGACCCCTTGGGACTATTAAGGCCCATATTGAGAAATGGGAAGTTGATAATGCAGGAATGCTGGCAAGAGAACATAGGCTGGGATGATCCACCAACACCTGCCCTGCAAGACAGGTTGCAGGGACTAGTGAAGGATCTAAGTATCCTTGAGTCTGTCAAATTCCCTCAAAACAGAATACATCAAAATCAACCAATTAAGCTACATGTGTTCTGTGATGCCTCAGTATTGGCTTAAGGCATATTAGCCTATTTAGCAACAAATGAGCAAGCAAATTTGCTTATCTCAAAGGCCAGGGTGGCACCATTGAAGAAACGGTCATTGCCACAACTGGAATTAACTGCACTACTGCTAGGAGTAAGATCTTCTTGAGGTTATCTTGAGATGATTTCGGGGCTTTTAGTGTCCCTGCGGCCCGGTCATCGACCAGGCCTCCACCCCCAGGAAGCAGCCCGTGACAGCTGACTAACACCCAGGTACCTATTTTACTGCTAGGTAACAGGGGCATAGGGTGAAAGAAACTCTGCCCATTGTTTCTCGCCGGTGCCTGGGATCGAACCCAGGACCACAGGATCACAAGTCCAGCGTGCTGTCCGCTCGGCCGACCGGCTCCCCCGCTCGGCCGACCGGCTCCCCGACCGGTCGCTTAGATTGGCTCATTATCTGATCAATACCTTAAGTAATATCCACTTTGAAGAGACAGTGGTATGGACAGATAATGAGGCAGTACTACAGTGGGTGAGAAAAAAAATAGTAAAACTCCTTATGTGAGTAACTGCGTTAAGGAAATTAGAGAGTTGTTAGCAGGAGTAAAAAGTGAGATATGTAAACACCAAAGAGAATCCAGCTGACTATCTCTCCGGAGGCCTGACTTTATGGAAATTAGCCAAAGCAGAGATGTGGTTGAATGGACCTCATTAGCTAGTCAGTGACTAGTAGCCTAAACAAACGCCACAAGTCATTGTGACCAATGTCACTGTTCCCACTGAGAAATCAGAACCACCTTGGACTTTGGCAAATGATGCTGCTCGGTACTCTGAACTTAGCAAACTATTAGGTGTCAAACAAGTGGTCTTTGATTTCATGAACAACATAGGAATCAAATATCAATTCCCGAGTCCCTAAAAATACTGTGACATACAAGCCCAAACAGAAACATATGGGATGGATTTTAAAAACCTCACTGATAAAGTAATGAATGATCAGAGTCTCTGGTTTGACCCAGAACAGTAATAACATTTTCAGGTGCAGGGGCCGCTAATGTAGTCCAGATATTCAAAAAGGGATACAGACAAGAGGTACTGAACTACACGCCAGTTTCCTTAACTTGTATACCATGCAAGGTGACGGAGAAGATCGTGAGGAAAAGGGTCGTAGATCACCTGGAGTTAAATAGCTTTGTAATACACCAGCAGCATGGGTTCAGAGATGGTAAATCATGCCTCACAGGTTTAATAGAATTCTATGACCAAGCAACACAAATTAGGCAAGAAAGAGAAGGGTGGGCCGACTGTATTTTCTTGGACTCTAAGGAAAGCCTTTTACACTGTACCCCATAAAAGGCTGTTACAAAAGTTAGAGCAACAGGCAGGAGTAAGAGGTAAGGTGCTCCAGTGGATAGGAGACTATCTAAGCAACAGCAATCAGCGAGTAACTGTAGAGGGGGTGGAGATATCAGAGTGGCGAGATGTCACCAGCGGAGTCCCACAGGTCTCTGTACTTGGACCCATCCTGTTTCTAATATATGTAAACGATCTTCCAGAGGGTATTGACTTATTCCCCTCAATGTTTGCTGATGATTACAAAATTATGAGAAGAATCAAGACAGATGAAGATTGACAGAGACTATAGGACGACTTGGACAAACTGGAGGAAAAGTCTAGAATATGGCTATTAAAGTTCAACTCAGGAAAGTGTAAAGTAATGAAATTAGGCGAAGGGAGCAGAAGGCTGAACACAAGGTACCATCTGGGACGTGAAATCCTGCAAGAGTCAAATAGAGAGAAAGATCTGGAGGTTGATATCATACCGATCCTCTCTCCAGACACCCACATCAAAAGGATATCATCAGCAGCATATGCTAGACTGGCCAACATAAGAACTGCCTTTAGAAACTTTTGTAAGGAATCGTTTAGGACCCTGTATACCACTTATGTCAGACCAATCCTGGAATATGCAGCTGCAGCCTGGATTCCATACCTAGTTAAACACAAGACAAAGTTAGAGAAGATTCAGCGGTATGCCACAAGACTCGTCTCGGAACTGAGAGGCATGAGCTACGAGGAAAGGCTAGAGGAGCTAAACCTCACGTCCCTGGAAAACGGAAGAGTAAGGGGAGACATGGTAACCACTTCCAAAATTCTCAGAGGAATTGACAGGGTGGACAAAGACAAACTCTTTACCACGGGTGGAACACGAACAAGGGGACACAAGTGGAAACTTAGTACCCAAATGAGCCACAGAGACATTAGAAAGATTTTTTTTCAGTGTCAGAGTAGTTAACATTAGCATTAGGCAGTGAGGTGGCGGAGGCTGACTCCATGCACAGTTTCAAACGAAGATATGATAGAGCCCAGTAGGCTCGGGAGTCTGTACACCAGTTGATTGACAGTTGAGAGGCGGGATCAAAGAGCCAGAGCTCAACCCCCGCAAGCACAACTAGGTGAGTACACTCACATGTTACAAGTATGGCAAGCACATAAAATGTATGATCATATTACGCATGTAATTCATTGTCATTTGATGAATATCATGTATTCAACATGGACTACATGATAATATGTTATCCGAAAAATTAGTGCTTCCTAAAACAAACCAGCTTCTTACAAGTGTTTAACCGTCTAACTATAACAGAAAGTGTCTTCGTTTAGGTGAAGAAATGCAGGCCTTTCACTCTCTCTGGACCAGTCCACGAGTAAACTCCAGAGCACAGACTCTTTATCAAGAATAACTCTGGGGAGGAAAGGCTATGTCAACGAGGGGCAATATTGTCATGAGAGAGGGATGTTGTGAGATTATCCCTTTTTAGTGATGAATAGGTTACGAGAAACCTCAGTCAGAAAGGACTGAACTAGCATCAAACTAATGCTGAGGGCAGATTATACATTATTGACTGACCAGGGACGCATAGAACAGCTGCCGGAGTCCAAATCCTTGGCACTCCTTATCCACTGGGTCGTGGAGCTTGGTTATCTTGAGGTTATCTTGAGATGATTTCGGAGCTTTTAGTGTTCCCGCGGCCCGGTCCTCGACCAGGCCTCCACCCCCAGAAAGCAGCCCGTGACAGCTGACTAACACCCAGGTACCTATTTTGCTGCTAGGTAACAGGGGCATAGGGTGAAAGAAACTATACCTACTGTTTCTCACCGGCGCCCGGGATCGAACCCTGAACCACAGGATCACAAGTCTAGTGTGCTGTCCGCTCGGCCGACCGGCTCCCTTCTTGGGGCTTCAGAAGGAGGTCATCAGAGTAGCTCGAACAAAATTCACATCGATATAGAATTTATATTTGATGTGTACGGCCATGAAACCAGTTCGAATCCAAGTAATCCATGCAACAAAAAAAGGCTCACGACAGTATTGTTAATATTGGGAAAGTTATTATTGGGTGCAAGGGTCTGAAGGTGTGAACGTAAAGGCACTTGTACTTAACACTCAGTTTATTCATAAACCTTAATACTAACAGTACATGACAAGAACAATCTAACGTTACGGTAAAGTCAGACGTGGTGCTTGACAAGGCTAACTACCCGCGGTATCGCTGACCCTGTCTACACTTAACAACAAGGGGCAACCACTCTAAACACAAAGGCAGCTTAACGAGGCTGTAGCAAGTAGGAATAACATACAAGGAAAGTCACGGCCCTCGTTGGTGCCAGATGCAAATCCGGGATCAAAGAGGGTAATTACAGTTGCAACAATGCACGGCCCCACGTTGGACCAGATGGGAGTCTGAGGTCAATGTGAGGCAATCAATGTTGGAACCAATCACGGCACACGTTGGCGCTGGATAGCGTGGGATAGCGTGGCCAGCGTGGGATAACTGATGACTGAATGACAACAACTGACAGACTTGTAATTGAGACGAGTCTTCCATGCAACACTCAACTTATTACGTTACTTCACTTCAGTCGATACAAAGGTCAAAACCATCTACAATGGCTACAGGTAATTAGCAGTCCCTGAGTAATCGTATCAGGATCTGTCACAGCCTGACAGCTCATTCAATTCACGAAGAATTTATGTTAAGGCTCGGTGTCACTAAGACCGCTTAACTAACATCGATCAGTCAATACGATTACTAATCACCCCGTATCAAATCAATTGAAATTAACACACTGATATCACGAGGATAATTGAACATGACGTCACACTGACATCGCAAGAATTACTGAACACAAGAATACTGACTTCACAAGTTAATGATCACAAAGTTACTCTGAAATCTCAAGTTAATGAACACGAAGTTACACAGAGCACTGAATACACTGACTTCGAAAATGAATGAACACAAAGTTAAACTGACGTCACAAGTTAATGAACACAAATTACACCGAAGCACCAATTAGGGTCACTAAGACCAACAACAATATATCAATGATACTTGTAGACACCAACACGGGTCACTGAGACCAACAATAATATAGTAATGATACTTGTTCACACTTAACCAAAGTACACCAGGTCACACAGACCACCAACAAATAGTAAAACACCACACAACACTGACACACTCACGTGTCACCAAATAATAATACAACACAAAGTAAATAACTCTTACTTGGACTTACAGCATGTCCCCTGGGAGTAAAGACAGACCGGCATGGACACGGGTTAAACACACAGTTATGGTATAACAATAAACCACACTAAACACAGTAAAATACACAGGCCACAAAGACAACTAAATGTGTAAACTGAATGTGTAAGACGACAATCACACTCAAGACCTTGCTACAGTATTCACACAGAAAAGCTGTAGCAGGTCTTTACCTATCGTGCTTCCTCGGGGAATCGAACTCGGTCCCGGAGGGGAACTAGTGAGAACGAATACCGGACGGCTGAATCAAATCAGCACAAGAAATTTGCACACAAAAGAAGATAGAGAGAAGTAATGTTTGAGTACTCACGTTAATTTATGCGGTATGACACACTCATAAACATCAATCACACTCTCAATGCTCAAGCTGTTGATTGAAGACCACGCACTGGAGATGACGGAATGAGGTGGAGGTCGGGTTGGAACACCGAGGCTCAGAGGTAGCGAGGTGAGGCAGGGCTGCCTGGCTGGTAGCTGCTGTGGAGGTAGCCACGAGCGCGCGACACTAAGGTCGAGAATGGCTTGGACGACTCTCCCACCAACACACTGGGAGAATACACGCTCACTTTAAACACCGGTTCTATGCACAAGCGTGATATATTGCTGAAAGTTGACGGTATGCATGCTGGAATACCACATCCGTAGATAATATATATGAACACCAGATGAGAGGCACTCAGGGAGAACAATTGCGTGGACGAGGAAAATTAACAGTCCACACTCCCACAATATTGAAGATATTACAGACGATCTTCACTCAAACACTTAGAATCGTTTCCTGATTCTTATATCTCATTGTCACAGAGCAATAGTAGGACCGATTGCTCTAGGTGAAGCCGATGTCACTGGATAACTCTAAACAGTCCCGTTGCACCTGTTGACTGTCCATGTGATGGCTATGACTCCACTTCACTTATCTCCTTTATTAACTTCTAACGGAGCCTGTAATTCCTGGATTCTGTAGCAACGATCACAGAGCGGCGTAGAATCACTTGGGCTGGCTGGAGGTTGATAGGAGAGGGAGGAATCAAGGCTTTGACCAGAGCCCTGATCTCCCTACTTCTCTACAGCGTAGCTCCTAGATACAGAATGACGCCTTGAGGCGCAAGAGGATTTTGGCGCGAGAATTCAAGTTGCAGCTCCCTTTGATGCCAGGTCCTCGGCCAATCAGGTTCGAGCCTTGGCGTTGGCCTCGTGCTGCTACCAATGAGGGGATAAGCCGGCAGGAGACGCTGATGACGTCACGTCACCGGCATAGGGGAACCGTTAGTACCTGTGGGTGGTCCCCTCATTCTCCTCTCTCTCTCTCTCTTACTCTATTGCCAGGGCCAGAAGTTACAGAATTCAGTGAAAACCTGTAACTATTCACATAGAATACTTACGACAACTAGAGTTACTACTTTGGAATTCTGAAGGCATCCGCTTTCGAAAGAGATGTGATTTCACTAGTCTATCACCATTACCAAGGAAGATTGACTTTTGTGCACACCTTGCACACATGACCACCATTTTCTGAGGCAAAAGATTTTTTCTACCTATCACCTAACAAATGTAAGCTAGGAGTGTATCGAGTGAGAAGATGGAGGTGGCCGGTGTCATGGCGGCGGCTGGAGGCGCACATGGCGTCTCTCGTACAACCATCGACGATACCTTAGAAGATGTTGGAAAACCACTACTGCATACCACAAAATTGAATCCTGAACGTCACCCGGTCATAGAAGAGGAGCCCGAAGGAGAATTCATAGACAGCAAACACCATAGTAAGGCAAACAGACTGGAGGCAAAGCGCCGCCATTTATCAGAGGTAAACAGAAATGAGGCCGACGCCACGCGGCCTCAATATCCACACCCACCGCTCAACCAAGGTAGGCCAAGCTCTTCTGAGTTACAAACCTTTATCATTGCTTTTGAGGGCGAAAATGAGAATATTTTCCGAAATAGTAGGGCACAAAGCATCCTATATAATGCCATTCCCCACAAATTCGGAATCGGCGTGCACGATATCAGACCAAACAAACTAAAGAACCTGATCGCAGTGGATCACAAACACAGCGCGGAACTGGAGATTTCAAACATTACTGACATCTGTGGTTACAAAGTTAGGTGCTATAAACCACTAGGAGACAGATTAGTGAAATATGTAATCCGGCATGTTGTAGACATCAGCGCAGAAGACATTAAGGCACAACTCGACACAAATGGCATCCCACTCTATGAAATAAAAAAATTTATGCGACGCACGAACGGAGAACTGAGTGATACAGGCACCGCCCTGCTTACTTTTCTGGACTACGTTCCCCCTGATAGGATTTGGTTAAACGGCTTCCTCCACAAACTAGAGGTGTATGTTCCGCGTCCCACCCAATGTTTTAAATGTAAGGGTTTTAACCATACCTCGAAGGGCTGCACTAAAGATATCAAATGTGGGAAATGCTCTGGTTCCCACTACACACAAACCTATGCATCGGATACACTCACCTGCTCAAACTGTGGTGGCGATCATGACATCACATTTAAACAATGTCCTTCTTATGTAGCAGCAGCAGCGAAAATGAAGGTTCCCCCTACCACCAACCTGCTATACAGCAGCGCATTAAAAAAACCTTCCTCAGCCCATCACCAACCTCTACCTCACACTCAACCACAACTGAATCCTGATTTAGTTGAAACTCTCGTCACTCGCCTCGAAAATTATCTTATTGAAACGATCGTCACTCGCATCGAAAATGCACTGGAAAAGACCCTGGACCGACTCCTAACAAAATTTTTTGCCCAAGTACCACAACCCACCCCTGAGGCTGACCCAACAGACCCCCCATCAACAGTTACGGACACTGACATCCGCCCAAATAAAGCTACCAATGCTGGACACACATTGTTTGATCAGATGATGGAAAAACTCCTAATTACCTCCTTAGCGCGCCTCACCAAAACCACTCCCCAGGCTGACGTGCCACAAACCCCAACCACCAGTACCAAGAGTAAGACACAGCCCCCATCCACATCTAGGTATCCAACTCGTACCACTATGAGCGCACCAAAGAAAACAGACACATCCACAACCCAAACATCCTAAATGGCTCCCCTAACCTTCATGACTTGGAACGCAAAAAGCATCAAAAGATCCCTCACAGAACTTAAACAATTCCTCTACTCATCCAAACCGGACTTAGCATTCATCACCGAATCCTGGCTCACTCCCAAACAAAATCCCGTATTTAAAAACTTTCAGATGCAGAGACTGGACAGACCCAACCGTATGGGGGGTGGTATTTTCCTTCTAACCCGAAGTAATATGACATGTAAACCTGTAACACTAACGTATTTTGTGAACGGTAAATTAGAAGTTCTAGCATGCCTAATACCTTATAATGGTACACACATATCCTTTCTAGGTATATACAACCCTGGAGGCACCATAAACTCAAATGAACTGGAATTTTATCTTAACCAATTACGACACCCGATCATTGTTACAGGTGATCTCAATGCTAACCACCCCACATGGAGTAGAGGTACCCAAAATACTGCAGGCACCGATTTGTACAACTACTTGGACACTACACCATATACTCTTCTTTCGCCGCCCTACCTTGCAACCTACTTTAACTACAGAACCAATTATGAAGCCTCACTGGATATCTGCTTTGACTCTGCACACTTTCAACATGAACTACAGTTTCATACTGGACCAGATATTGGTAGTGACCACAAACCCCTCATAATAAAATTTACTAACTTTCACCCACCAACCCACCCGCTTACGCTTCCCAAGTGGAACATTAAGTACCTAGACAAGAAAAAATGGGCTGATATTGTCCGCCTCCCAGACACAGACGAAGTAGACCCTAACAAGCGCCTGTCCACAATCACCTCGGGCCATAAATTCTGCAGCCACCCAAATGCTTAAGAAAACTTCAGGACATAGGTCCAACAAACCACTTAAACCGTGGTGGAACGCGGAATGTGCACGAACAGTCGCTTTACGCCGACGAGCCATTCAAAAACAAAGACGTCAACCCTCCCTACAGAACTGGGTCAATCTCCGGCGGGCTACAGCAGCGGCCAAAAAAACCATACTATCAGCAAAACGAGCATCATGGGCAACATTCTGTGATAGACTCACACCCACAACGCCGCACTCAAAAGTCTGGGCTACTTTTAACAGCATTAAAGGTCGCCCAACATTCCCTTCGTTCCCCCTGATGATCAACGGTTCACTCTGTCAAACACCTCAGGAGCGTGCAAGTGTTCTCGCTGAATGCCTTAAAGTTACCCTCTCAACACCCTTCCTTCATGCCCAAGAACTCTCCCTCAGACAAGAAATTGGCCGTGCCATACCGCTGCCCATGCTCGGCGTCGACAACATGTACACCTTAAGCGAGCTACGATTGGCCTTAAACCGCCTACCTCTTGGCAAGGCACCTGGAGAGGATGGAATTCCATATGAGCTCATCAAATATCTTCCACCGACTGCACACAGCACTCTTCTAAACTATTACAATCTATGCTGGACTCACGGAAATATTCCTTCACAATGGCAGACCAGCATTATTCTTCCGTTCCTTAAACCAGGAAAAGACCCATCCCAACCTGCGTCATACAGACCTATCTCCCTACTATCATGCCTCAGTAAAGTCATGGAAAGGCTAGTACATACTCGCCTCCAATGGTACCTAGAGTATAACAATATTATACCGTCACTCCAAGCTGGATTTCGACCGCAATGCTCCACGCTAGATCAAATACTTTGCCTTGAACATGAAATCCGCACCTCCCTCAGAAGCAGTAAATATTGTCTTGTTGCAACCCGTTCTCGCAAATTCGTAAAGTCAATATTGACTTATTAACTACGTGCATAGGTGATATACTAAACATAATAGATACCCCTAAAACGATTCATAGAAAACACCGACCTTACCTAACCTTGTTAGTATCTTAAGATAAGCATCTTATTGCTTCGTAATTACAATTATTACTTAACCTATACCTATTATAGGTTAGGTAATAATTGTAATTACGAAGCAATAAGATGCTTATCTTAAGATACTAACAAGGTTAGGTAAGGTCGGTGTTTTCTATGAATCTTTTTAAGGGTATCTATTATGTTAAGTATGTCACCTATGCACATATTTAATAAGTCAATATTGACTTATTAAATTTGCGAGAACGGGTTGCTTGTTGTCTACCTAGACCTCAAAGGAGCTTTTGATAGCATTCCTCATACTTGCCTCCTCGCAAAGCTTGCACGTTTAGGCGTACAGGGAAGATTACTTTTATGGTTACAGTCCTATCTCACAAACAGGACCTCCAAAGTCTTTATACAAGGCGAGTTTTCCGATGGCATCCCAATACAAACAGGTGTTCCACAAGGCTCCATACTAAGCCCAACCCTATTTACCGCATTCTTAGCAGATTTGCCTAACACCCATCCTGTTCACCTCTCGGCGTACGCCGACGACTTAACATTGTATTATTCAGACAATGCCTTACCTAATACAGTCTCTACAATGCAAACAGCACTGGACCACCTCATAGATTGGACACAACAATGGGGCCTTCAAGTCAGTACTACCAAAACCTGCTATCAGATTTTCACTAAAAAAAGACTACTTCATCTACCCACCCTCACAATACACAACACTCCCATCCAACACGTACGAGAATATAAATATCTTGGCATGCGCTTAGACTCCCCCTTACTTACCTGGAAAGCACACATTCAACACCTTAAACAGACGACACAACCCCAGACTCGCCATACTTAAAGCCCTCACTGGCACCACCTGGGGAGCACACCATAAAATCTTGCTTCGTTTCTATACAACCTACATTCGCAGCCAACTAGACTATTGTTGCCAAGCATATGCGTCGGCGGCGCCCACTAACCTACAGAGCCTCGAGGTCATACAAAATAATGCCATGCGACTTATATGTGGCGCAATGCGTTCAACTCCAATCCTCGGACTTTACGGGGAAACAGGCCTCACAAGCCTAGCCACCAGACGAGACATTATGTGTGCCAACTATCTGTCACTCTGCACCACTGCTCACCAGACACACCTATACAGATCAAAAATTAACCCAACAGTTAACCCATATAACCCCCGCTTCCCAACCATTCACTCGCAACCTTTCCTCACACGGGCTACAAATAACCTCAATATAGACCTCTCCCTACTTCAAAACTGTGAAACCCAACCTCCTGTTCCCCCCATTCCACCTTGGCTTTATACAACTCCTAATACAGCAATACAACTCGAGGACAACATTCCAAAATCTGCACCAAACTGAGCCATAGCCTCAGTCTTTGTCTCAACAATGAAAAATTGCTACCCAAATACCACAGAGATTTACACAGATGGGTCTCGCATCTTCATGAACAACGTACCCTCGGTCACTTGCGCTGTATGGATACCGGAATACCATCTCAAGCAGGGATGGCGGTTACCAAACCAACTATCTATTTTCACAGCGGAATTATATGCCTTGTATCAAGCTCTCCAAATCATCACAACATTACCAGTTGGGATATATACAATCTGTAGTGACCCCAAGAGCGCGATTCAAGCAATTTCGTACTCTTCGAAAACATGCAAGGAGATTGTCTACCCATGCCTTCAACTTCTTCACAAACATCAATTGAACGGTTATGACACCTCTATCCAATGGGTCCCAGCACATTGTGGTATTCTCCATAATGAACTTGTAGACCAACTAGCCAAAGCAATGCACGACACGCCTCACCTCACCTGTCATCCAATTCCCCATGTTGCATGTAAAGGAGCCTTCAAAGATACCATCTCCCAGGATTTTGCAACAAACTGGAAAACGTTATGCTCACCTTTGCACTATGGGTCTATTAAAAAGAAATGGGAAACTTGGAAACATGTCCGATATAAAAGCAGAGAAATTGATGTAACGATGACCAGATTAAGGCTGGGACACACCAAACTAGCAGCACACAGCTCTAAGTACAGAACAGACATCAATGAACTCTGTACTCACTGTCAGGTGCCTGAAACAGTCGAACACTATCTCCTGCACTGCTTCCGACATTATAGTGCCAGAGTAAATTTCAAACAAGTCTTTATCGCACTTAAAATACCCTTCACCATCGAGCATATATTAGGAGGCGGTGACCACTCGTCACAAGAAAAATACCAAATAGTCAAAGCACTGGCTAAATATCTCCAATCGACCAACAAATTGGGTCACATCTGACCCGCGCCACATTTATTCCTGGCGCCACCAACAGCTAAACACAGAAAACAACTGCTTCGTCGCAACACCAAGGATCAGCTGACGCCATAAACACAATACACCGCCCTACGGTGCGGCAAGTCTCCCTCTAACACACACCTCTGTTTTAATCACCGTTCCTCTATCTACAGCACAACGCAACAAGCACCTTGGTAGCTCCGATCATCTTCAACATAAACGCGTCCAACAACATCAGTACTGGTGCAGTCATCGGGAGGACAAACCCTTCAGGCAAACTGCACCTACTATCAACAAGAAGAGAAGAAGAATGTAAGCTAGCTGAGAAGTGGCCAAAAACCAAACTTCTCACAGATGTCAATCGCAGCCATCGACAGAAAACTTGGAATAACAAAGCCAACTGTTAGACTGTGGTAATGGCGGTGGGAAGATTCCGGGATCTTGAACGACAAACGTTGGTTTGGTTGGCCAAGTAAAACCTCTGCCGAAGAAGACTGAACTCTTGAATGCAACTGTCAGTCTCCTTTTATGAAGGCAGTTGCATCAGGGATGAACTGCAATTAGAGTTATCTGGACGCACAGTGTGAAACCGCCTTTACGAAGCCGATATTCTTCAAGTGATTCGCGCCAAAAAAAAAAGGTTAACTTCTAGAGGACAAAGAGAAGTAAGATTGGCTTTTGCCAGAAGATAGGTCAATGAAGATCTCGATTACTGGGCCCGTTTAATCTTCAGTGATGATATAACATTTTCATCAGCGACTCATGGCAGATTACACTGCTGGCGCCCCAACAACACACGATATGAAGTATGGGGCGGATTCATGTATAGGCGTAGGAGAACTTACTGATATTCAGGGTGGTTTCAATTGTGACACATATCTTGAGATTTTGGAGGAAGTGATGTTGGCTTCTGTGAGTGCATATGTACTCTTCCCTTCCATCAGCAAATAGTATTCATACAGGTATTGTATTCAATATTTACTAAAGCTTTATCACCAAATAGGCTAACATAATCCTATCTGTCAGTAAATAATGTTACTCAGGAATTGCTATTGGGAATGTATTTGACTAGGTTCGTTGTTTTGTGTTAAGATAAACCTCAAAATATGTTTATCAAATATTCACTCTGAGTTGTTAATTGCTATTGTTAATTCATTTTTCGGGTCATGTAACAGGATAATTGTTCTATCCTGGCCTGTATAATGCCAGGATTATTAGGCGATGGTTTGCCAAACAGCACTTTGCTGTTTGGCAAACCTAGCCTTTGCTAGGCCACTCTTCTAGGCCTAGCAAAGGCTAGGATATGAACCCCAATAGAACCCCCTGTAACGATTCGAGCATGGCAGTTGTTGTTGTTTTAGATCCGGCTACTGGAACAAAATTTCAATGTAGTACTAGCTACGGTGAGCCTGTAAGTGAAGGCTCTTTGGAGTCATTATCAATATCAATAGTTGATACTGGAGATGAGGGGATGGGGTCCGTAGACATGCCAATCCAATCAAAGACCAATGGGCTGATCACACCAGTGAATTGATGGGGTACACACGTCGCTCATAGCTGAGTGCCACAGTTGTCAGCAGGACTGTCAGCGGGCTGGCCACAGTCAGCCTGTCTTGGGGAAGATGTCCGGGTGTTACAAGAGGATTGGTTTCCTAATACCAGTTCCCCGAAGTTTGGTAGTCTGGTCGAATTTTCTTCTTCAAGGTGTCGTAGTCACAGGGTGGTCGAGGTATTCTTGAGGGACGACCATGCGAAGGCGCCGTCCTGCTTCCCTGCACTTGTATTCCCAGTAATCGCTGTGATTATGGAGTTATGCTGTATTTCCTCCTTGGAAAGTGTGCGGCCATGTTGGTTATACTCGGAGGCCGAAGCCTGTTAGTCTGGTTGGTGCCGGTGTGGTATCTTGAGAGGAAGATGGTGACCGGGTGGCCGCATGAGGGGCAGGAGAGCCAGTGACATCGACTGAAGCATCGAAATCGGTCGAGTCATCATGGTCTACTTCCTTCTTTTCGTCTTCGGAATCGGTAGTCTTCGGAGTCGGCCTCGTCGTCCTGGTCAGCTGTCCTGTGGGCTGTTGCCGTCCCTATTAGTTGGGACGTGCTCAGTAACTGCGGAGTCGCTGTGGCCGGACAGCGAGGGCTCCCTGGGGTGGAGGGTCTGGTAGCAGTTGTGGAAGCTGGAAGGTCATCAGGTACAGCATCAAGAAGACTATTCGCAACGAGCAGCCTATTGATGCCGTGGATGTAGTTAGTAATGTCGTTGCCCGACATTTTATCAACGAGGTAAAGGAGGACGGGTTAAAGGGTGATCCTGATGGAGGCTGCAGACTGTGTCGGTGGTGATGTGGTCAGAGATGGTGCAGTCAGCTGGGTGCAGCGTCCCCAAGGGTTGAGTGGTGTTGAGGAAATCACTTGTGTGTTCCCGGAACTCCCGGGTAAGACTGGGAATTCTGACGGGAGTGAGTTTGCTAACTGAGGCATGGTGGTGAAGATGTAGCCGCCAACTTTCGGCTTTCCACCTGCTGGAGGAGAAAGTCAGGTAAGACTGCAGAGTGTGGACCATTGCAGAGCAGGCAGCATCAGTGGGAGGAGGAGGTGCAGTTCGTGTAGTGGTGCTCCTGAGCGCAGAAGTTGCATCTCTTTGCTCGCTCGGTGAACCTCCTGGTGCAGTGGGAGTACTGGTAGAACTTGAAGCACTGTGGAAGCTCCGTGAAGCGTTCCCAGGTCACTTGGCTGGGTGATATGGTGATTCCTGTGCACTTAAGTCCGTAGTGTGTGGCGTGGGTCAGTTTGATGACCGTGGTAAAGGTCACTTTCAGTGTTGGTGTGCGGTTCTCTACGACGTTGGAGATGGTCAGTGTCGGGTTCTGTTCGTTGTTGCTAGCGAGGATGTCGTCGTCATCGCGGTCAGTGATCCATGTGCTGATATTCCTGGCGAACACAGTCCTGTCCGCCAAGTAGCGTCGTGGTGGCATGAGGGTGAGGCCGGCGTCTTGCAGGTGGGTCGTGGCGATGGTTGTGATTATCAAGATCCAATTCGCTGGAGAACAGCAGGTTAACACCCTCTATTGTCTCCAGGATGTCAGCTGGTAAAACGTTGGCGGTGGCATAAACTTGTGCTAAAACCTCAGCGGTGGAGTTCCTTGAGGCAAACCATGACCCTATGCAACATGAAGGTTGGTCTTGGACTATAGGAGCTTGGGTCGACAGCAAAGATCCTGAACCACCCCCTGTATGAGTCGTAGTGGTTTTAGATGTGTGAGGTCTGGCAATGAACGAGCTTGGCAGACTGGAAGCGCCATAAGTACCCCAAACCCCACCCAGGCAGGTGAGGCATAACCCCCTGGGCCCTCCAGGTGGAGGGGTTGAAAAGACACTACATTTTGTGTCGTGTGTCGTTTCTGGGACAGTGTTTCCCGTTGTTAAACGTGTATGCTCCTTCGGGGTCTCACCGGAAACAGGAGAAAGAAGAATTGTTACTTGGATATTAGAAAGGCTTATGGTTCTCGGTTCTCGGACAAACCAGTCACCACAAGCCAAGGTCCCAACAAGCCATAGACTCCACAAGTCAAGGTCCCAACAAGTCATAATCTCCACAAGCCAAGGTCCCAACAAGCCATAGACTCCACAAGTCAAGGTCCCAACAAGTCATAATCTCCACAAGCCAAGGTCCCAACAAGCCATAATCTCCACAAGCCAAGGTCCCAACAAGCCATAATCTCCACAAGTCAAGGTCCCAACAAGCCATAATCTCCACAAGCCAAGGTCCCAACAAGCCATAATCGCCACAAGCCAAGGTCCCAACAAGCCATAATCTCCACAAGCCAAGGTCCCAACAAGCCATAGACTCCACAAGTCAAGGTCCCAGCAAGCCATAGTTTCCACAAGCCAAAGTCCCAGTAAACCATATCATATCACTTCATATCCCTCCCAGGTTAGGTTAGATTGTAAATATATAAACACAATGAAAATTTAAGATTAAACTTTCAATTAGAGTATTTTTATTAATGGTTAGTATTAGAAGAGTGTTAGAAATGTGGGTATTATGACTTGTCGGGATTTTAGTTCGTTGGGATTTTTAGCTTCTTGGATCAAAACCAAAAACCTGTGTAAAAATGACACAAAAAACAAAACAGAAATGTGGTAAGCCGATCTACAAGAAGTGTCATAAACATTGCATTTCTATAGAGGAATGTAACTGTTAAGGAGACTTGGATCAGTACCACAGTGAAGCCATGTAAAGTGCCCCCTGGTCAAGCACTGGACCTGGGGCACTTAACGTTATACCTGGGGCACTTAATGCTGGACCTGGGGCAGTTAACGCTGAACCTGGGGCAGTTAACGCTGGACCTGGGGCACTTAACGCTAGACCTGGGGCACTTAACACTGGACCTGGGGCACTTAATGCTGGACCTGGGGCAGTTAACGCTGGACCTGGGGCACTTAACGCTGGACCTGGGGCATTTAACGCTGGACCTGGGGCAGTTAACGCTGGACCTGGGGCAGTTAACGCTGGACCTGGGGCACTTAACGCTGGACCTGGGGCACTTAACGCTGGACCTGGGGCACTTAACGTGGGACTGCATTGAGTGATAAGTCGGTCCTCTTATTCTCTCTATCTCTCTATACAGCGTCAAGCATTCTACTTCTTTACTTTGTCTCTCCTGTGTTCTGTTCTCTCAGTCACCTTACACTCAATTCCATCTGCCTCACAGAGGGAATTGTTTCCTCTTTATCGGTTTCCTCTTCTCAGTATCACTAGACTTCCTCTATAATCTCCACAGACCACACATGATCATAAAAACAAGCTATATTTTTCTTCTAAATGGTTTTGTTGCTCAATACTCCTTTGTATTTTTCAATTTGAAACAGAAAAGTATGGAGGAGCGACGCTTAAATCGGCCAACGAACCTAGCAGAGCGCAGGACGCTGGTGTGCATGTGGCTGGGCGGGAAGCCTTACCGGACCATCGCCAGAGAGACTGGCAAGAGCGTCACCACAGTGTGTAGGTGGATCAGACGCTGGAAGCGAGAGGGTCACGTCAACATCAGACCTCGTAGCGGAAGACCTCGGAAAATAATGAGTGTCCCACAGGCCTTCAACTCTTCCTATACGTCCGAAATTCCGCTCCTTTCTTGGGAAACTCACAGGGAGCATCTACGAGTCTTAAACAGACCAGAATCAGTTAGCTGTGAATTCTTGCCAACATATGCAGCGTGTATACGGCTCAACACAGTGATTAGCAACACTTTCTCCAAATCCTTTACAACAAACCAAAGTATTCCACCCTATGATCATTGCAACTATTGACTATCAATTTAAATAACGAATTTCTCTCGAATCGAAAAACTAAATATTAATTAACAATGAGGATGATAGTCAATATTTTATGAACAGCGACTAGTATAGTCAGAAGACAATTTAATGTTATGGTTTTACAAGTTGTAAATCATCCGACTGGAACCCAATCTTCCCTAGTTTCTAGCATCAATGTACATTCTACTCCTTAAATATAGGATGTACATTCTACATCCTTAAATATAGAGTTAGTATTAAACTTCATTTAAATGTTTGTTGGCATCTTTTATTAGGCAAGAACAAAATACACATATGGGTAGATAAATTATTATATATATCTCATGTTCAATAGTTTACGAAAGAGAGACTGGATAGCGAGAGAGGCGGGTTGAAGTGAACGAGACATAAGACAGGATGTTATACACTAAGAAATGGGTATTTCTTAGTGTTCATATACTGAGAGTTTACAATAATACTGGACAATGATCCGGACTGAAGTGCACTTGCTTCCAAATCAACAACACTGACATAACAAACACAATGACAATAGCAGATTTGATATAGTCACAACAGTTTCACTCAGCTATGATCATCCAGCTCATACTTTGGAACATCTCACCGACACCAAGACTTCCCGATGCCATCGTCTGTGGCATCTGGAAGCATCATCGGGATGGCATCTGTCTTTAGTTTATGAACATAAAAACAAGAGGAAACTGCAGCAAGCCCATTGGCCAATATGTGAGTTCCAGGAAACAACAATACTAATGAGAATTTATTGAGATATTAATGAGATAACCGAGTATTAATGATCTTAATCAGATAATTTTTTAATTGATCAATTAAAAATGTATTCAAATTGTACAACCACATTACTAATGATACTATTGTATAGTTTTGTATTAAAGCAGATTTAATAATGTTTCAATTAAAAATTATTATGTAATTAGTTATTTAAGAGGAACTCACCCAATGAATTTGGTGAGAATTGTCTGACAAATTAATACATAAACCATTTAATAATTGGAAATTCTTTCACAATATTTATGCTGTACAATTCGAAATGTCAAATCCTTTGATGTTTGACCTATACAGAATTTATTACAATCTGTACAAAGTATTTTGTAAGGGACACAATCGTTACTATGTACTTTCTCAGTGCATATTTTGCTATAATAAGTTTGGTGTATCTAGCTATGGCAAACCTAAAAAAAAAAAATTCGTGGATAACGAAGCTTGAGACCAGTAGAATCAATATTCTTTAACGCTTCATCCATGAATTCTAGGATGACAATCCGAAGAGCTTTTAGGTACATAGCAGAAGAAAGTTAATGTTTCACATTGTATCTATGCCCTGAGAAATAATGAACATAAGCCCAATTATTCATAGGCTTTCTGTAAGCAGTAAACGTAAATGTTTTCCTCCCTGCCCTTATTTTACACTGAGTTGTAATATCCATCCTTCTGAAGATGTTTTGATTAATATGAAAATACATAACTGAGTTTCCTGTCTCATTTCCCTTCGGGGTCCTACATTGTCTTATATATAGCGGTACAACCTGTTACAGTTGTGAGGACCCATAGCCTCGGAGAAGCAAATAGGGAGGATTCAGAGACAATTTTTCAATAGTCCCTGATTTCTTGAGTATTTGCTTCTCCTATCATCCCTATTTGACTGTGAACTGTAATACACATGAATACAATTTGTGTGCCATTAATATTAATACATGACATAACTATCACAAGTCAAATAAAAAACACACCAACAGGATATATTAATAGATGTCACAAACAGATTCGATCACCTTTGCAAGTCATAAATCCTCGTCCTCCCCCGAGGTTCCTATGTGCCCAAGATGCCGCTTCCCTTCTTAATTGAGATACTGAGGCACTGGAACAAGAAACTTTTCTTTTTGTTCTTTTGTAACACCGATAAGTTTGTCGCCCAGTTCCTTCAGTGACTTCAGTGCTCATATTTCCTATGAACTGAGGGTCTCCGAGCTGACAGGAACAAATTTGTAACAGTGTGTAAATTTGGTAGACCTCTGTATTTGAAGGTTTTCTGCATTTCCTTGAAAGGAGAGGCGTAACCTCTTTTGCTTGTGCTGTGTTGGATGTAGGTACTGGCCAGTGTGGATGCGCATGTGTAGTCCCCAACCCTTAACGTGCCATTCTTCCATATAACCATGGTGACAATAAACCTCTGAAGCATGCATCTGAGGTTCATTGGGTCTGTATAGGTGTGGTTCTCTTAGTGCTGGGCTGTGGCGATGCTTCTCTTGACGATATCGTTGATTTCTTCATGTCCGGCAATCTTACCCTGTGAATTACGACATATCAAACCATGTTGACCGTTTTGGTCAACCATTGTGCTTCGCAGATGCACCTGTGTTCGGTGAAGTACAAGCGACTATGGTGTTACCAGGCGGGGTTTTGCTGCCCCAGCAAAACACGCTGAGGCAAGCGCCAGCGTCACGCGGCCTGAGGACAAAGACGACAGTGCGCCGATCTCCTGGCATACCCTTACGCAGCTCTAGCACAAGACGACAGAGATGTGGTGTTGGCACCCGTGCTGGTGGATCTCATGCCATGGTGTTGGCACCCGTGCTGGTGGAGCTCATGCCATGGTGTTGGCACCCGTGCTGGTGGAGCACATGCCATGGTGTTGGCACCCGTGCTGGTGGAGCTCATGCCATGGTATTGGCACCCGTGCTGGTAGAGCTCATGCCATGGTGTTGGCACCCGTGCTGGTGGAGCTCATGCCATGGTGTTGGCACCCGTGCTGGTAGAGCTCATGCCATGGTGTTGGCACCCGTGCTGGTGGAGCTCATGCCATGGTGTTGGCACCCGTGCTGGTGGAGCTCATGCCATGGTGTTGGCACCCGTGCTGGTGAAGCTCATGCCATGGTGTTGGCACCCGTGCTGGTGGAGCTCATGCCATGGTGTTGGCGCCAAAACCAAATCCAGAGGTGTACTTCAGTGGCAAGATTGTGAGAATTTTATCCCACACATTCCAAAATTTGGAATGTGTGGCGGTAGAGATGATACCGATGTTGGTGTGACACCCTTATTCTTCTATACTGGTGATGATATGGTTGAAATAAATTATTTTATGGCATATTTTGACACGAAATTCATGGACCATCTCGATGCAGAGACGAACAGATACGCTCAAGGACTCTTTGACTGGCATTTTGCCTGCCTCTCGCATGACACGTTGGAAAGACACGACTAATGAGGAAATGTATGTGTTTTTAGCGTTGTGCATGATGATGAGGCATGCAAATAAACACGTTATCCAGGATTATTGGAGCAAAGACAACCTTGTTCCAACCCCCTTGTTCAACAGGTACATGTCACGTGATAGGTTCCTGTTGCTTCTCAGGTGCCTGTACTTTGAGAACAATGATAATAAAGTCACGACAGACTGTGGAAGGTAAGGAAGGTATTTAGTGATATGAGAGGAAAGTTCCGTGACTATTTTGTACCAGGACAGAATGTGGTGATTGATGAATCGCTAGTCCTCTTCAAGGGACGACTGGCGTTCAAGCAATACATTCCACCAAAGCGGCACCGGTTTGGACTTAAATTTTCGTGTTATGTGGCAGCGAAACTGGTATTGTCATGGACATGATACTGTATTCAGGTACAGACGTCGACATAACAGGTCAAGATCTACACGGGTTCTCCGGCAGTGTCTTCAAAACACTCATGTAACCGTTGCTGAACAAAGGGCATAACCTGTATACTGACAACTACTACACCAGCCCCTTGTTGACCAGATTCCTCCTTGACCACAACACCGGCGTATGGGGCACTGTCAATCCCTACATGAGGGAAATGCCAGTGTTTGATACTTATATTGCAATGGGTGATTGCCAGATGCGAATGTGTGATAAAATGTTATCAGTGCTCTAGAGCATTGGTCTTCAACCTTTTTTAATGTCGTCAACCCTTAGTGGTGATAAAGTAGAAGCTGTCCACCCCCACCCCGAAAAAGTCTCATTAAAAATTTCACGTTTTAAAAATTTAAAATCTATGTTTCATATCTCATTTCTATGACTATGTAAACAGAAAAAGCATTTCTCTTATTTTTTATTTAACTTTTACATATTCATCCATATTTACACACCTCATCTCAAACTAAGAGGCTCAAAATACACAAGATAACATTAAGCATGCCATTTAGACGCAGTTTCCTTCACTAAAGTAAAATTGCAGACAATGTTTGCTATATTTGGTCGGTATCAATAAATAAAACAAATAGTTATCCTTTAAAAAAAATCAGTGGCTTGGCTGCTGTTGCACTTTGTCTGCTATTTGGTTGAATCGAGGTGTCAGACGATTTTCATGTGCAACTCGCATGAGAGGATCCAAGTTCAGGATTGAATTCCTTTTCTTTGTCTTCACCAAAACTAAACTAGAGAACCCTTGTTCACACAAATATGATGTTGGCATCTGTACAAATATGGTTATTGCCTGCTCAGCTAGATCCTTGTACTCTGGAATTTCAAGTAGGGTAACCCAGAAATCCATGGGATGGCTAAATGTCTTGAAAACTGCTTTTTGTGAATAATCCGTTCGAAGCTCCAAATGACCATCACAATGATCACTTCCTTCATCTGGGAAGGAATTAAACATCCACATGTTGGAGGTCTGCTGGTCCTTCTCACTGCCTGGGAAATAAAAGTCAAGGTTTTCGTGCATTAAAGTAAGGTGTCTGATAACTGAGTGTGACATATGAACCTCCAGTGTCTGCTCTGTTGCCTGCATACCATGTTCCCAGCCACACTCTCACATATATGAGTCAAGTAATTCAAAATCAGAAAAGCACATCTTCTCTACATTGCTTTTCCATTATTTCAACTTCAGTTTAAATGCATTTATTTTGCCTATACTTGTAAAAATATCCCCACCTTTGCCTTGCTGACTGATGTTTATAACTTGTTCAGATGATCGAAGATTGAAGACATGTAAGACAATTTTGTCAGCCAGAGCACTTCCTGACATATAACTGCCATGGGGTTTGCTTCCTCAGTAAAGAAAACACAGAGCTGCTCTCTCAATGCAAACACTATTAAGACCTTTACCCCGAGATAGCCAACGTACTTCAGTATGAAGGAGGAGTTTTGTGAAATTAGCTCCCATATCCTGACACAACTCACGAAACATTCTAGGATTTTTTGCATGTGCACAGATACGATTAACCATTTTGACAACGTCATCAAGTAGAAGCTCAAAGTCATTTTTCTCCTTAGCATCTCTAGTTTCATTCAGTCGCATTGCCACTAAAGCTTCCTTGTGAATCACACATTGAATTGCGATACAATTTGGTGAGACCGTTTGGACTTTCTTTACAATGCCTTTGATTGCACCGACCATAGCTTTTGCATCATCAGTAGTAACAAACTTGCATTTTGACCAGTCAATGCCCTCCTCAATAATGAAATCATGAAGTTTCTGAAAAATGTTGTGTGCTGTTTCTACGCCCAGTTGGTGGCAACACAAATAATGTACAACAATGATTTTCTTTTCTAAGTCTGGAAACCGACAGTAAACAAACCGCTGTGCTTCTCCTATGTCGGTGGTTTTGTCCAGTTGAATGCCAAACGAAGTGGCTAGACGCAATTTTTTAACCAACTGTTCCTTCAGGTCATCTGCTAACATCACACACCGACGACTTATTGTAGTATCAGACATCGGAATCTGCTCCATTTTCTTCACTGCATCTTTCTCTCCCTGTATAAAGTTAGCTGCTACTTCAAGACACGGCAGTACAACATTTTCAAGTTCAGTGAATGTTTTTTTTTCTGAAAAACGATGTGTGTCATCTTAAGAGAAGTGCTTTCATGTCAGAGGGCTTAACTTGACTTTTAAAGGTCGACTGTTGCTTTAAGTATGCTTCCAAAGTTGCCTCAAAAAGTTGTTTTGATTTGTTTTAGTGTTCCAGATGCTTCGTCTTTAAATACGGTGCAAGTTTTGAAGGAACAACATTTTCGTTACTGTACGTGGCATTACAAAAGAAGCACTTGCCTGGTGGGAAGAGATTTGAAGCTTCATGTACTGGCCGGATGAATCCAGATACAATGTGCTCATCATTCCACCGTTTTCGTCGCTTTTTATGTGATGAAGATGCATCATTTTTGGAAGCCTCCTTTAACCCTGTGAAGTCCTGTGATGCAGCTCCATCTAGATTTGAAACATGATCTTTTCTTGTTGCACCAACTGCAACAGGTTTTGCAGGCTCAGGATTACCATCTATCTTTTTGAAGTACTTGTAAATTGACATGGGCTGCAAAAGTTAATCAATAATGTTGAAATCTGGAAAATAAATAAGGATGAGTTAGCTATTTTGTTACAATAACACATATTAATTCAAATATACAACCTGAAACCAAACTAATCAAAATGGGAACGATACAGTACTAAGACAAATTAACTAATCAGAATTAATGTGAAAATAATACTTGATATAAATATAATTCTGAAATACAACTACAAAACCAATTAGTTCTCCGAAGACTGTATTAAAGGTAAGTTGTAATAATAATAATAATAATTATAAAAAGTATTACTTACACACAGGAGTCACAAGAGGTGCAGGCCCACTGTCCAACGTGAAGTGAACAAGTGCAGTTACACTGCAGTAGTAACTGATATATAAGTCACCACTACCTGAGTCCACAGATGACAGTGTTGCCAATTCAATCAATTGAGAGCGGAAACTCAGCCGCGTGATTCGTGACAACCAATTGCGAGACAGTCTCTCGCGTGGTTGTACTATCGGGGTCTTGCGAGTAGGCGAGGTGGCAACCTCGATGTTACAATAGGTAAATATGGATTTGTAGTATGTATTTTAAGAAATATATATATAGAGAAAGAGAGACTCTTGTATATAATACAGACACGTGCAGGTGAGGATCTCGTCCACCCAGTAGTCCTCCCCTAGACAGCTGTCCCACCCCCTCACTTATTCTCGTCCACTATAAGGTAGACTCTCCACCCAGGTTGAATAGCACTGCTCTAGAGGGACAGACGCGAGGTGAATATGTTGACAACTACTCAGACCGGTGCCATGTTGGACAGTTGCAAATTGAACTTTACAACAAGGTTACCAATGTACAAACCTGATTGTGTCACTGACAACCATGTCAATATGCGGTTAGTTGATTACTGTTACACGATGGTTGGTGCCATCGAGTGCGTGCGAAAATCTGTGTAGTGGATGAGGAAATTATTTTTTCACCTGATTAAAGTCGCAGTGCTGAACTGTTTCAACACGTATCTCGTGAAATCTGGCAAGAGACCCCAATACGTACATTCAGTGTTGCTCTAGTGTCAGAACTTCTCGTGAAGTATGGGATGCAGTGCTGTGTAGCAACTCATGAGGTGGCAGCAACAATGCCTCATACAGTTCCTGACAGACTCAGGAGTAAAGAGCACCTTGCTGTACATAAGCTTGGTTATATGCGAAGCACACGGGACAAGGGGTAAACGTGCCTGCGTTGTTTGCAAGAACACACAACACAGAGAACGCAAGCGAAGATCCATCTACACCTGGTGCATTAAGTGCAAAGTTGCTCTATGCCCCGTTGACTGCTTTAGTGATTATCACACACTCGCGCAGTTCTGATTGAGATGTATATAGTGTGTGATAGTGAACAGTGTGTAAATAAACTATAAATGTACATATTTGAGCATGAAATATAGAAATTATAACAAATGTTTGTGGACACAATTTTGATACATGTAACACAGTGTCTTGTAACAGTACAGAAGTTCTACTGTCTGAATATTGCAAACGTCTTCATAATATATAGGATTAGCCAGAAAAAAACAATTTAAATGCATTTGTAATTGTGCGGAAAAATTAACAAATAAAATTGTGGCAACTCACACTTGTTGAATCTGGAGCGGGACTGCCTCTGGTGTAGAGTCGTGACGTCACACGACATATTCTGTACACCACTGAGGCCAAAGTAGGTACATCCGTGAAATGTTTTCAACATATATGTGATCAGAGAAGGTTATTTAACACTTTTGGAGAGTCAAAATTTTTTGTGAAGAATTTATTTTCGCGCTCCCACGGTTCTTCATATTTTAAGGCCGAGCAGTGCAGTGGTTAGAAAGTACGTTAGCCTGGGTAAGATAAGGCACTTTGTAAGAAGGTAGAGGGCATGGTGGGAGTCCAAGTACCCTGTTTTCTCTTCCATCTTGTTTAGATCGTTAATTTTTCTTAAAGTACTTCAGCAAAGGCATTGTGAGCCAGAGGTGCTCCAAGTAGTGTGCTGGAAACACACAGGTTCAGTGACTGAGGTTTCCGGTAAATCTGATTTCACTGCACTAAAGACTACCTCGCTGGATGAAATAATTTCCCACTGTCACAAATATCACTACACACTCAGGTTCTAGTGAACATTCTCTGAAATTTACGGATTTCACAACTTCGAGAACATAACACCAGAAGATCACTATCTTTTAAGCTAAAAACTCGTGTAGTCGTGAATATTAAACACCTAGTAAAGTCTCCCTGATAGCACCTGAGTGGTAAAAGTACACACAGGACTGAACAATGATAATTACCACAAAATGAATTACACATTAATCAGCACCGCTGCCACAGTTGTAATGAATATGAAATGAAGAGATAGAAATTAAGAGGGAGAAAACCATAGAGATTGAGATTGAGGTGAAAGGGAAAGTGAAGAGATAGGGAATGGGATGAAGTGCAGAACTAATAAGAAAGTCAGACGGGATAGAAGCTACACGGAGAGTAATAAGTAGACATTGGTACAGCTGCCACCATCCATTCATTAATTTACCAGAAAAGGACTGGAACTCGTGTCTCTACAACTGTTATTAAAATCAACATTAACAGTTAATAAACTACAACAATGTAAAACATAAAGTTAGTTATCAAGTCGGAATCTTTAATAAATAATTTTCAGAGTGCTCTCCACTCTAGTTTCCATCAGTCAACAAATGGATCCAAAATCTTAGAGAATCATATTTAAAGATAAGGTGACAGGAGTTATTCATTTATTATATATGTTCATGATGATGCAAGAATAAGAATGGATAATTATATCCCCTTTACTTTGCATATCAACACTAATTAATATCTCCACACAAACATTTGCGAGCCACATGACGGGTTGCCTCTGGAATTTAACATCGTATAATTTAGGAGAACAAAAAACATCACCTAACAATCAAACTCACCAAGGTAAGTAAGATGGTTAGAGAAGGGAACAGTTGACCATCATGGCCGCTATGACGGCCTGGGCAGGTCTGTTTAGTATCTCTACAACAGAGCTGAATCCTCAGTGTAGAGCAAAGACCCTCTATATCAATGTACAACTGTCAAGTATATAAAGGACAACCAGACATTAAGCCCCGCCTGCTGGGCCCTCTACTAACTATCACACTCAAACCGGCTACTTTGATGGAAACACACAGGCGACCGTCAGTAACTATGGGCATAGCAGAGGGTAAGGTCACGTGACACGACCTAACCTGACCTCTGCCCAACATGTGACTAGAAATGTTTCAAGGAGCCGACTTCCTAGCCACAACATTTCGTGGGTGAACTGACTCAGTATCAATGAATATATGAAATGAAACCACTTGTAGTGTTACAGCAGGGCAGGTGTGTGAACCACCAGGGCAGGTGTGTAAACCACCAGGGCAGGTGTGTGATCCACCAGGGCAGGTATGTGAACCACCAGGGCAGGTGTGTGAACCCCCAGGGCAGGTGTGTGAACCCCCAGAGGAGGTGTGTGAACCCCCAGGGCAGAGGTGTGAACCACCAAAGCAGATGTGAGAGCCAGAGGGCGGGTGTGTGAACCACCAGGGCAGGTGTGTGAGCCAAAGGGCGGGTGTGTGAACCATCAGGGCAGTTGTGTGAGCCAAAGGGCGGGTGTGTGAACCACCAGGGCAGGTGTGTGAACCATCAGGGCAGGTGTGTGAACCACCAGGGCAGGTGTAAGATGTGAAACACACCACACAGTCGCCAGTGTCAGGGGTTACCAAGGTTAAGTTATTGCAATATTTTATGTATACCGTAATTCTCCTTAACAATCGAGTTGGCCCAGCCATGACGGAGGTTGAGAACAGGTAATATATTCAGATCTGCTCAGCTGGCGCCGTAATGTGACACATTCTCCTTACTGAAAGACACAGTCTCCTTTTATGAGTAAGGTCCTTGTCAGCCGTAATGGCGTGCTTCAAAACGGTATGCAAGATTGATTTCCAATCGTTGTTCTGTACTTGAAAATTTTAATGAAAAAACATTAACTGTACCGTGGCTGAAGTTTTGTTTAGATTCTCCACTCTTCTTGAGTTGCCTGTTGCTCTGTTCTTCATGTTGTGTCTTTTTCCACTAGTTCTCCGCTCTTATGTTGCCACCTCACCTGCTCCCTGGCCTCATAATGCCTTCCTTACCCTCAGTGTCCCAGCTACACCTTACCTATGGTGCAGGAAACTTTGTCACTGTCTTTTCATCTTCGTGGGTTGAATTAGTGCCAACATTTTCTTCTGCGTGGGTTGGATTATTGCCAACATTTTCTTCTGCGTGGGTTGGATTATTGCCAACATTTTCTTCTGCGTGGGTTGGATTATTGCCAACATTTTCTTCTGCGTGGGTTGGATTATTGCCAACATTTTCTTCTGCGTGGGTTGGATTAGTGACAACATTTTCTTCTGCGTGGGTTGGATTATTGCCAACATTTTCTTCTGCGTGGGTTGGATTATTGCCAACATTTTCTTCTGCGTGGGTTGGATTATTGCCAACATTGTAACGAAAATTTGAATGTTGAAACATTGCTTGATGCAATATACTTCCTTTTAATATATACATATTTGTAAAGTTAATTAAGGTTAAAAACGGTAAAAATCTTTCAAACGGTCCTCTAATTCATTATATTAATGTGTTCCTAAGAATATGATCGGATACATAAATCGAATAAGATACCATGGTAGGACTAAGATACTATGGTAGGAATAAGATACCATGGTTGGACTAAGATACCATGGTAGGAATAAGATACCATGGTAGGAATAAGATACCATGGTTGGACTAAGATACCATGGTAGGAATAAGATACCATGGTAGGAATAAGATACCATGGTAGGAATAAGATACCATGGTAGGAATAAGATACCATAGTAGGAATAAGATACCATGGTAGGAATAAGTTACCATGGTAGGAATAAGATACTATGATAGGAATAAGATACCATGGTAGGAATAAGATACCATGGTTGGACTAAGATACCATGGTAGGAATAAGATACCATGGTAGGAATAAGATACCATGGTAGGAATAAGATACCATGGTAGGAATAAGATACCATGGTAGGAATAAGATACCATGGTAGGAACAAGATACCTAGGTAGGAATAAGATACCATGGTAGGACTAAGATACCATGATAGGAATAAGATACCATGGTAGAAATAAGATACCATGGAAGGAATAAGATACCATGGTAGGAATAAGATACCATGGTATGAATAAGATACCATGGTAGGAATAAGATACCATGCTTGTAATAAGATACCATGGTAGGAATAAGATACCATGATAGGAATAAGATACCATGGTAGAAATAAGATACCATGGTAGGAATAAGATACCATGGTAGGAATAAGATACCATGGTTGTAATAAGATACCATGATTGTAATAAGATACCATGATTGTAATAAGATACCATGGTTGTAATAAGATACCATGGTTGTAATAAGATACCATGGTAGGACTAAGATACCATGGTTGTAATAAGACACCATGGTTGTAATAAGAAACCATGGTTGTAATAAGACACCATGGTTGTAATAAGATACCATGGTTGTAATAAGATACCATGGTTGTAATAAGATACCATGGTTGTAATAAGATACCATGGTTGTAATAAGATACCATGGTAGGACAAAGATACCATGGTTGTAATAAGATACCATGGTTGTAATAAGATACCATGGTAGGACTAAGATACCATGGTTGTAATAAGATACCATGGTAGGACTAAGATATCATGGTTGTAATAAGATACCATGCTAGGACTAAGATACCATGGTTGTAATAAGATACCATGGTTGTAATAAGACACCATGGTTGTAATAAGATACCATGGTTGTAATAAGATACCATGGTTGTAATAAGATACCATGGTTGTAATAAGATACCATGGTAGGACTAAGATACCATGGTTGTAATAAGATACCATGGTTATAATAAGATACCATGGTTGTAATAAGATACCATGGTTGTAATAAGATACCATGGTAGGACTAAAATACCATGGTTGTAATAAGATACCATGGTTGTAATAAGATACCATGGTAGGACTAAGATACCATGGTTGTAATAAGATACCATGGTAGGACTAAGATACCATGGTTGTAATAAGATACCATGGTAGGACTAAGATACCATGGTTGTAATAAGATACCATGGTAGGACTAAGATACCATGGTTGTAATAAGATACCATAGTTGTAATAAGACACCATGGTTGTAATAAGATAACATGGTTGTAATAAGATACCATGGTTGTAATAAGATACCATGGTTGTAATAAGATACCATGGTAGGACTAAGATACCATGGTTGTAATAAGATACCATGGTTGTAATAAGATACCATGGTTGTAATAAGACACCATGGTTGTAATAAGATACCATGGTTGTAATAAGACACCATGGTTGTAATAAGACACCATGGTTGTAATAAGATACCATGGTTGTAATAAGATACCATGGTTGTAATAAGATACCATGGTTGTAATAAGATACCATGGTAGGACTAAGATACCATGGTTGTAATAAGATACCATGGTTGTAATAAGATACCATGGTTGTAATAAGACACCATGGTTGTAATAAGATACCATGGTTGTAATAAGACACCATGGTTGTAATAAGATACCATGATTGTAATAAGATACCATGATTGTAATAAGATACCATGGTTGTAATAAGATACCATGGTTGTAATAAGATACCATGGTAGGACTAAGATACCATGGTTGTAATAAGATACCATGGTTGTAATAAGATACCATGGTTGTAATAAGACACCATGGTTGTAATAAGATACCATGGTTGTAATAAGATACCATGGTAGGACTAAGATACCATGGTTGTAATAAGATACCATGGTTGTAATAAGATACCATGGTTGTAATAAGATACCATGGTAGGACTAAGATACCATGGTTGTAATAAGATACCATGGTTGTAATAAGATACCATGGTAGGACTAAGATACCATGGTTGTAATAAGATACCATGGTTGTAATAAGATACCATGGTTGTAATAAGACACCATGGTTGTAATAAGATACCATGGTTGTAATAAGACACCATGGTTGTAATTAGATACCATGGTTGTAATAAGATACCATGGTAGGAATAAAGAGACAACTTTTCCTGTGTGTCTGTGCAGGTTGTGACCCTCCAGGAGGAAATGGGTGGTCCGGGAAGCGTGGCTGTGTTACTTCTGGCTCTCTGTGTCCTAGTGGTCTCCGCCCTCCAGCTTCCTCCACAAGGTAGGGATAAACTTTGTTATAAACTCTCATTAAGTGCTTAACACGCCAGCTCGTCCTCAGACCAAGTCCATTTCATCCATCGGCCGACCCCAAAAACGCATTCGTCAATTTTAACATGCTCTTCATTCATAGTAGGAATTTTATCAAATATAAAGTAATATTGTTATATATTAGTATACTGTGCATATTGATGCATTGGTTAGATTATGTACTTAGGTTTTGTTGGCGATTACTGTTATTTGAAGTACATGGGTGAAGCATTTACCAACCCGTCCTTAGACCAAGTCCATTCCATCCAGCAGTCGACTCCAAAGACGGATTCATTTGGGTTTAGATTTATCATTTAGATTTAGGTTCTGTTGGTGAATATTTGTATGTGTAGTACGTAGGTAAAGCATTAACAGCGTTGTGGTTCGTACAAAAGTCGTCAGAGAAGCACTTGTTCCGGAAATGTTCGGACGTCATCAGTTGTGAGTCGTTTGTAAACCATTTTTCATTCGTAAACAGGGGGTTTGGCGGATGCATGGAATGAACTTTCTGGACTTGAAGAGGGGCTGGACACACGTATACATCATAATATCAATGTAAGCACATTGTTTCCATAATATTAATAAATACATTAAAGATATTTGGGCATACAAAGGAAATTGTATGCCTTTGTATATTCACAAAGGTATACTCACAACCCACAAATCTGGGACCTGCTTCGTCTGATCATCAGTCAGATACATACCTGAGCTTGCGGAGATTCCGAGGATGAGCATCGAGGCGGTCTGGTCTCTAATCCGGCCAAAAAGACTGGCTAAGCGGCTTAACACTCTGAGGACTCCATAAGTGTCATGCCCTTCCTGCCCGAAGTCTCTGAAGGAATTTTTCAACTGACTGCAAGAGTTGCCGGCATCGGTGTGAGATCTTTGCATGTTAAGTCGTAGTTCACCAACGTACGCAAAGATAAGCCTGTGAAGTAACCTACTCCCAACCAACAAGCACCCGTCCCTTCCCTTTAAGAATTACTGCAATAACCACTACTACCTAACTGCATATTACTCCCAGGCTCTCTCAGCCGAGCTTTCCTCCAACCCTTACCATACACACTAGACCTGACCCAATCCCCAAGCTGGGAGACGCCCAAACTGATAACAGAACATTAATGTATAAGCTAAAACCTGGTAAACAAATGCTGATAGATTGTCAGAAAAAGTGGATGAATTGAAAGAAAGGTTTGATGAAACAATCCTTTATATAGAAGAAATAGCAATAGTAGAAACTAAATTAACTGAAATTATGAATAATGTAATATTCCCCAGACAATACCAGAGAGAAAGAGGAGAAAGAAAGTAGGAATCATTTCAGTGGAAGAAAAATTTCAGTTTTGACTAAAATTTAGTCCCTCACAGAATCATGAAAGAGCCAGATTAGAACACAGGAATATGAACAAACCTTTCTAAAATATCATGCAAGATGAGGCTGAATTATCTCTTACACTGAGAGCAAAGCTACTAGTACTAAGAGATTTCAATCATTGACAAATTGACTGGAACTGGAAAGAAAAGTCCTCAAATATTCAATCTCAATCCTGAGCTAACGGAGCTGTACAATGAAGAAAGACCAAAGGAACCGGACATCGCTTCACTAGAGGTAACAAAGAATATGACAGACATGATAATGACATACAAGATACCAAGGGGGGATTAACAGAGATGATATTAAATCAATGTTCATATTAAAGAACATTTAAACGAGAGGACATTTTTGGAAACTAGTAACACAGATAAGCCACAGGGATGTCAGAAAGAAATTTTTCAGTTTAAGAATTCTAAATAAGTGGAACGGAGTAGACGAAGACGTTGTCGAAGCTAATCCGATACAAAAATTTCTATGCAAATACCTTTGTAAATATGATAAGGAAAACAAGCAAAAAACAGTCACAGCATTTAAAAAATAATGGTTGAAAGGCAGTGATTAAGAGCAAATGCTGGACCATGCAAGCTTTACTAGGAGAGCACACACACACACACACACACACACACACACACACACATAATGCAGGACAGAGAAGGCTGGGCAGACTGCATATTTCTTGACTGCCAAAAGGCCTTTGATACAGTACCGCACATGAGACTGCTATACAAACTTGAGAGGCAGGCAGGAGTAAGCGGAAAGGCCCTAGCATGGGTGAAGAACTACCTAACAGGAAGGAGCCAGAGGGCAATGGTAAGGGGCGAGAAGTCGGACTGGCGAACAGTAACAAGTGGAGTACCTCAAGGATCGGTGCTGGGACCAATTTTCTTTCTAATTTACGTAAATGATATGTTTACAGGAGTGGAATCGTACATGTAAATGTTTGCGGATGACGCAAAATTAATGAGAAGAGTTGTGACAGACGAGGATTGTAGGATCCTCCAAGAGGACTTAAACAGGTTGCAGAGATGGTCAGGGAAATGGCTACTGGAGTTTAACACCAGTAAATGTAAAGTTATGGAAATGGGATCAGGTGATCCCATTTCCAAAGGAAATGGGATCACCTGATCCAAAGAAGATCATGAAGATCCAAAGAAATGAAGATCCAAAGATCTTCATTTCCAAAGAAGACCAAAGGGACAGTACACAATGAAGGGGAACTGCCTAACTGTAACGATTCGAGAAAGAGACCTGGGAGTGGATGTGACACCTAATCTAACTCCTGAGGCACATATAAATAGGATAACGACAACAGCGTACTCTACACTGGCGAAAATTAGAACTTCATTCAGAAACCTAAATGAGGAGGCTTTTAGAGCGCTTTACACTGCCTACGTGAGACCCGTCTTAGAGCATGCCGCGCCATCATGGAGCCCCCACCTGAAGAAACACATAAGGAAACTGAAGAAGGTTCAGAGGTTTGCGACGAGGCTTGTCCCAGAGTTACAAGGGATGGGATATGAAGAGCGTCTGAAGGAACTGAACCTTACGACACTAGAGAAAAGAAGGGAGAGAGGAGATATGATAGGGACATATAAAATACTCAGGGGAATTGACAAAGTGGAAATAGATGAAATGTTCACACATAATAATAACAGAACGAGGGGACATGGGTGGAAACTGGAAACTCAGATGAGTCACAGAGATGTTAGGAAGTTTTCTTTCAGCGTGAGAGTAGTGGAAAAATGGAATGCACTTGGGGAACAGGTTGTGGAAGCAAACTCTATTCATACTTTTAAAATTAGGTATGATAGGGAAATGGGACAGGAGTCATTGCTGTAAACAACCGATAGCTGGAAAGGCGGGATCCAAGAGTCAATGCTCGATCCTGCAAGCACAAATAGGTGAGTACAAATAGGTGAGTACACACACACACACACACACACACACACACACACACACACACACACACACACACACACACACACACACACACACACACACACACACATATATTGCAGTATGAGAACTGATATTGCAATATGAGAACGATATTGCAATCAAAGCGAAAAAACAACCTAAGTTACTACACAGTCATATAAGAAGAAAAATGTCGGTGAACGACCAAGTGACAAGACTAAGGAAGACAGAGGGGGCATATACTGAAAGTGACAAGGAAATTTGCGAGGCACTGAATGCCAGTTTCCATGGAGTGTTCACTACCGAGCCTGAGCAGCTCCAATTGTTGGTAGGGGTCCCCCTAGTTGAAAGACTATCAGATATAGAGGTGACAGCAGAGAAGGTAATGAAACAGTTGACAACTTTAGATGCAACTAAAGCAGTTGGACCAGACAAAGTATCACCGTGGATACTGAAAGAAACAGGGCAGGCCCTCAGCGTGCCTCTGGCAATGATCTTTAATGAGTCACTTATGTCGGGAGAATTGCCCAGTTGCTGGAAGAAGGCAAATGTCGTGCCGGTCTTCAAAAAAGGTGATAGGGAGGAGGCACTTAACTATAGACCTGTATCACTGACAAGCATCCCCTGTAAAATACTGGAAAGAATAATTAGGCTACGACTGGTTGCACACCTGGAAAACATTAGGTTTGTGAACAAACATCAACATGGGTTCAGGACAGGGAAATCGTGCCTAACAAACCTTCTGGAATTCTATAATAAAATAACGAGGATAAGACAGGACAGAGATGGTTGGGCAGACTGCATATTTCTGGACTGCCAAAAAGCCTTTGATACAGTACCGCACATGAGACTGCTGTTCAAGCTCGAGAGGCAGGCGGGGGTGGGGGGAAAGGTCCTAACATGGATAAGGAACTACCTAACAGGAAGGAGCCAAAGAGTTACGGTAAGGGGCGAGAAGTCGGACTGGCGAACAGTAACAAGTGGAGTACTACAAGGATCGGTGCTGGGACCAATTCTATTTCTTGTATATGTTAACGACATGTTTACAGGCGTAGAGTCCTACATGTCGATGTTTGCGGATGACGCAAAGTTGATGAGAAGAATTGTGACAGATGAGGATTGCAGGATCCTCCAGGAGGACCTGAACAGGTTGCAGAGATGGTCAGAGAAATGGCTACTGGAATTCAACACGAGCAAATGTAAAGTTATGGAAATGGGACTAGGAGATAGGAGACCAAAGGGACAGTACACAATGAAGGGAAACAGCCTACCTGTGACGACGTGCAAAAGAGACCTGGGTGTGGACGTAACACCTGATCTATCTCCTGAGGCACATATAAATAGGATAACGACAGCAGCATACTCTACACTGGCAAAAGTTAGAACATCATTCAGAAACCTACGTAAGGAGGCATTTAGGGCACTTTACACTGCCTACGTGAGGCCAGTCTTAGAGTATGCCGCCTCATCATGGAGTCCCCATCTGAAGAAGCATATAATGAAACTGGAAAAGGTTCAGAGGTTTGCAACGAGACTCGTCCCAGAGTTACGAGGGATGGGGTATGAGGAGCGCCTGAGGGAACTGTGCCTTACGACACTTGAAAGAAGAAGGGAGAGGGGGGACATGATAGGAACGTATAAAATACTCAGAGGGATTGACAGAGTGGACATAGACGAAATGTTCACACGGAATAGTAACAGAACGAGGGGACATGGTTGGAAGCTTGAAACTCAGATGAGTCACAGAGATGTTAGGACGTTTTCTTTTAGCTAGACAGTAGTGGGAAAATGGAATGCACTTCAGGAACAGGTTGTGGAAGCAAATACTATTCATAATTTTAAAACCAGGTATGAAAGGGAAATGGGACAGGATCATTGCTGTAAATAACCGAAGCTCGAAAGGCGGGATCCAAGAGTCAATGCTCGATCCTGCAGTCACAACTAGGTGAGTACAACTAGATGAGTACAGAGGGGCGTTGGGGCATGGAACACGTGTGGGCCGCGCTCCTCAAATAACTAGTCATATCAGTGGACATCAAAGTGATGCGGAATATAAATTAATAGTACGAAGTGTTACAACACAACGTATAGGCAATAGCAATTTAGTAGCAGTGTCGGATTGTGCTAAGGGGACAACTACAATAGGAGTACGACACCTTTGTCACAAGGGAGTAAACTTGGAGCCTGGCAGCGGTGTGGTCAACAACAACTACAGCTGCTACAAATGCTTCATACTCACCTAGTGTACTCTGGTGGTTGAGCTGGCCGGTAAGAGCCTCTAGTGTCAATTAACGGTGTATAGTGTTTTTAGTATAACAAGTAGTCTTGGAAATCAGCTAAAGAATGTAAAGAATCTTAAAATAAATGGCTCATGTGGGTACTAGTTCTTGTCACCTAAGTGTCATAAGATCAAACTGCCAATTCCGTCCCCCCCACATACACCACCCGCCACACACACCCACACACACACACACACACACACACACACACACAGCTCCAGCCTGGAGTCCATACCTAGTTAAACACAAGACAAAGTTAGAGAAGATTTAGCGGTATGCCACCAGGCTCGTCCCGGAACTGAGAAGAATGAGCTACGAGGAAAGCCTAAAGGAGCTGAACCTCACATCCCTGGAAAACAGAAGAGTAAGGGAAAACATGATAACCATCTGCAAAATTATCAGGGGAATTGACAGGGTGGACAAAGACAAACTCTTCAGCACGGGTGGGACACGAACAAGGGAACATAGGTGGAAACGTAGTACCAGATGAGCCACAGAGATGTTAGAAAGAATTTTTTCAGTGTCAGAGTAGTTAATAAATGGAATGCAATAGGAAGTGATGTGGTGGAGGCTGACTCCATACACAGTTTCAAATGTAGATATGATAGAGCCCAGTAGGCTTAGGAATCTGTACACCAGTTGATTGACAGTTGAGAAGCGGGACCAAAGAGCCAAAGCTCAACCCCCGCAAGCACAATTAGGTGACAATTAGGCGAGTACACACACACACACACACACACACACACACACACACACACACACACACACACACACACACACACACACACACACACACACACACACACATTCCATTTCCTCTTTCCCTCTCTCCCTCGCTATTCCACGCTCTCCATCACTCTCCCCAGCTCTCCCTCTTTCTCACTCTCCTTCTCTTCCTCTCTCCCTCCCTCTCTCCCTCCCTCCCTCCATCTCCCTCACTCCATTCCTCTCCCTTCCTCCAACCTTCTCTCCCTCCTGCCACCAGCTGACCCCCCTCCGTACCCACCCCCTCTCACCATATACACACACACACCTTCCACCCACCCCTCCTAGGACCTCCCCCCACCCACTTGCCAACACCACTACCCTTCACACTCGCTCCCTGACTCCCTCGTCTCCTCACACAATCCCTCACACACTCCCACACTCCCACTCACTCATACACTATCTTCCTCACCCATTTCTCTTTCTCTCTCTCTCTCTCTCTCTCTCTCTCTCTCTCTCTCTCTCTCTCTCTCTCTCTCTCTCTCTCTCTCTCTCTCTCTCTCTCTCTCTTTCTCTCACCCCTCCCTCTCTCATCCCTCACACACACACACACATACACACACGCACGCACACACACACACACACACACATACCCATAAACACACACACCCATAAACGCACACACCCATAAACACACACTTTCACGCACACACCTAGGGTACTAGAGAAAGGAGCAGAAGAACTGTGCCAGCCACTCTCCATAGTGTATAACAAATCACTGGCAACAGGGGAACTGCCAGATATTTGGAAAGCAGCTAACGTAGTCCCAATATACAAGAAAGGGGATAGACAGGAGGCACTGAACTACAGGCCAGTGTCCCTAACCTGCATACCATGCAAGCTGATGGAGAAGATTTTGCGAAAAAAAGCTAGTGGAGCATCTGGAGCAAAGGAACTTTGTAACACAGCATCAATATGGGTTCAGGGATGGCAGGTCCTGCCTCACAGGATTACTTGAATTCAACGACCAGGCAACAAAAATAAGGCAAGAAAGAGAAGGGTGGGCAGACTGCATATTTTTGGATTGTCAGAAAGCCTTTGATGCAGTGCCTCACAAGAGGCTAGTGAAAAAGCTGGAGATGCAGGCTGGAGTGAACAGGAAGGTACTCCATTGGATAAAGGAGTACCTAAGCAACAGGAGACAACGAGTCTGTGTAAGGGGTGAGGTCTCAGATTGGCGAGACGTTACAAGTGGAGTCCCGCAGGGGTCAGTTCTTGGACCTATACTGTTTCTGGTATATGTAAATGATCTCCCAGAGGGTATAGATTTGTTCCTCTCAATGTTTCCCGATGATGCAAAAATTATGAGGATTGAAACAGAGGATGATAGTAGGAGGCTACAAGATGACTTAGACAGACTGAGTGAATGGTCCAACAAATGGCTGTTGAAGTTCAACCCGAGTAAATTCAAAGTATTGAAACTAGGCAGTGGAAACAGGAGGCCAGACACAGGATACAGAATAGGAGATGAAGTACTTAATGAAACAGACAGAGAGAAAGATCTAGGAGTTGATTTCACACCAAACCTGTCTCCTGAAGCCCACATAAAAAGAATAACGTCTGCAGCATATACGAGGCTGGCTAACATCAGAACAGCGTTCCGGAACCTGTGTAAGGAATCATTCAAAATCTTGTACACCACATATGTAAGACCAATCCTGGAGTATGCGGCCCCAGCATGGAGCCCGTACCGTGTCAAGCACAAGACGAAGCTGGAAAAAGTCCAAAGGTATGCTACTAGACTAGTGACAGAACTAAGAGGCATGAGTTATGAGGAAAGGCTGTGGGAAATGCAACTTACGACACTGGAAGACAGAAGAGTAAGGGGGGACATGATCACAACCTACAAAATCCTCAGGGGAATCGACCGGGTAAACAAGGATAAACTATTCAACACTGGCAGGACGCGAACAAGGGGACACACTTGGAAACTGAGTACCCACATGAGCCACAGGGACGTTAGAAGGAACTTTTTCAATGTCAGAGTAGACAGAGCCAAGTGAAGGCCTCGAGATGCTCAAATAAGTACATGATGAACGAGGTAGTGAGGTAAGGAATTGATGCTTACGGAGTTTGCACGATCATAAGCACGATCAGAGTGGTTGACAAATGGAATGCATTAGGCAGTGATGTGGTAGAGGCTGACTCCATACACAGTTTCAAGTGTAGATATGATAGAGCCCAGTAGGCTCTGGAACCTGTACACCAGTTGATTGACAGTTGAGAGGCGGGACCAAAGAGCCAAAGCTCAACCCCCGCAAGCACAAATAGGTGAGTATAAATAGGTGAGTACGTAAACCCCTTAAACAAACACTACACACAAACACACACACAACCATAAACACACACACACACACACACACACACACACACACACACACACACACACACACACACACACACACACACACACACACAGTAAGGCTAAGGCGATGAGAATTCTTCAGGAGTCAGAGAAGGAAAAAGACTTGGGGGTTGATATCACGCCAGACCTCTCTCCTGCAGCACATATCAAGCGGATAACATCAGCGGCATATGCCAGGCTGGCCAACATACGAACAGCATTCAGAAACTTGTGTAAAGAATCATTCAGATCTTTGTATACCACATATGTCAGGCCAATCCTGGAGTATGCAGCCCCAGCATGGAGTCCATATCTAGTCAAGGATAAGACTAAACTGGAAAATGTTCAAAGGTTTGCCACCAGACTAGTACCCGAGCTGAGAGGTACTCACCTAGTTGTACTCACCTAGTTGTGCTTGCGGGGGTTGAGCTCTGGCTCTTTGGTCCCGCCTCTCAACTGTCAATCAACAGGTGAACAGGTTCCTGAGCCTATTGGGCTCTATCATATCTACACTTGAAACTGTGTATGGAGTCAGCCTCCACCACATCACTTCCCAATGCATTCCATTTGTCAACCACTCTGACACTAAAAAAGTTCTTTCAAATATCTCTGTGGCTCATTTGGGCACTCAGTTTCCACCTGTGTCCCCTAGTGCGTGTGCCCCTTGTGTTAAACAGCCTGTCTTTATCAACCCTGTCGATTCCCTTGAGGATCTTGAATGTGGTGATCATGTCCCCCCTAACTCTTCTGTCTGTCTACAGCGCCTGACAGAATCTCAGTGTGGATACTAAAAAAAGGTGTAGAAGCACTAAGCGTGCCTCTCTCTATGATGTATAACAGGTAACATCGAGATAGGGTAGATAAAGACAGTCTATTTAACACAAGGGGAACACGCACAAGGGGACACAGGTGGAAACTGAGTGCCCAAATGAGCTACAGAGATATTAGAAAGAACTTTTTTAGTGTCAGAGTGGTTGACAAATGGAATGCATTATGGGGTGATGTGGTGGAGGCTGACTCCATACACAGTTTCAAGTGTAGATATGATAGAGCCCGATAGGCTCAGGAATCTGTACACCTGTTGATTGACGGTTGAGAGGCGGGACCAAAAAGCCAGAGCTCAACCCCCGCAAACACAACTAGGTGAGTACACACACACACACACACAGGTCAAGCAGAGTGGTAAGAAAACAGAGTTGGTGGAGAGGAACAGGAAGACCCCTACATGGAGTTTATTGCTCAGGCATGGAGGGAAATCAGTGAGGAAATGAAGGACTTGAAGGAAACTATAAGTAAACTGAAGATGGAACTAAGTGCAGCACAAGAGAAAATACAAAAACTCAAAACAGGCCCTCCTCAGACTCTGGCCCAGGTAACAGGGGATGAAGCAATGGCAGGGACCCCTACAATGGGTGCCACCTTTGCTGAAATACTGAAGAGCCCAGATGCCATGTCCACAGTCAAGGAAGTTGTAATGAAAGCAGTAACCTCACAGGAGGCAGCTAGATGCACAAGCCAGCTAATAGACAGGAAAAGAGCTGTAATAGTGATAGATGTTAGGAACAAGAAAGGACCACAAAGAAAGAATGGAGGACTAGGGACAAGGCTGCAGTGGCAGGGATACTAAAGGAGATAGGAATGGAAAGGGCTGAACGAGACATAGAACAGTTTTTTTCAGACTGGCCAGTAGAACAAAGACAAAAGCGATTGATCAAGGTAGTTTTCAGGAACGAGGCCATCAAAGAGGACATCCTAATAAAGAAGAACAAACTGAAAATGCAATAAATTACTGAGATATATGCCTTCAGAGGGACATGACCAGGGACGAGATAATAAGAGCAGCAGATGCAAGGAAAAGGCACAGGGAGAGGGAAGGGAGCCAGGGATCAGCCTCCATCCCAGCACTCCCAGAGGGGAGTTGGGAACCCCAGCCCAGCAGTTCATGAACCCCAGAAGGGACTGCAACACCCAAGCCCACCACCCCACTCCACCTCCAGCTCAAATCCCTCCTTGCCCCTACACAATGCCCACCATATCACCCAAATCCTCCCGCCCTCTTTACACCGAGTATTCCCTACCTTCCCAATCCCTGGTCTTCTTCCTGACACAAGCAGGCCTAGTCAAGGCCTAGGCCCTCCATCCCCCCTCCCCCCAAACCACCTGTTAACTACACCACTGGAGGGCATGCCCTCACCCCAAGCAATCCCTTCCCCCCAACCCCAAGCACTCCTTGACCGCCCCCCCTCCTCACCCTCAGGACTTCTTCGTGTCCCAAGCAGGCCTGGGCAAGACTTATGCCCTTTATTCCCCACCTCACCTCCCCCTGAACCCTTGGCAACTTCCCTACAGGAGGAGAAGCCTACCTAAGTAGAAATGCCCATGGATCAACTTCCTAATTGTAAAGAGGGAGGGGGAAAAATGGATATAGAAAAGTGCGCTTCAAGGTAATGTACTCAAATATCGATGGGATTACCAATAAGGCAAGCAAACTGGCAGAAAGGGTGCAGGAAGAAAACCCAGATGGAATAGGACTCACGGAAACAAAATTGTCAGGCGTCATAACAGACACTTTGTTTCCAAAGGACTACTATATTGTAAGGAAAGAAAGGGAAGGGAGAGGAGGTGGAGGAGTGGCCCTGCTGATAAGGAAGGACTGGAGCTTTAATGAGAGGGAAATTCCGGGCTGTGAGATTCAGAGATTACATAACAGGAAATATTACAATGAGTGGATCTAAGATAATAGTGACAGTCATTTACAACCCTCCACTAAATGACAGAAGACCCAGACAGGAGTTTAATAGGAGCAACATGGCAACCATTAATATAATAGAGAGAGCAGCTTCAGTTGCCTGCAGGAATTGCTCCAGACTCTTAATGATGGGGGATTTCAACAATGGAAAGATAGATTGGGAAAATGGGGACCCACATGGAGGTGCAGATCCGTGGCGAGCTAAACTCTTGGAAGTGGCAACAAGAAACTTTCTGAGCGAACATGTCAGGGAACCCACAAGAATGAAGGGCAATGATGATCCAGCTAGACTCTAACTGATATTCACCCTGAAGGAGTCAGAAATAACAGAAATACAATTGTAAGCTCCCTTAGGAATGAGTGACCACAGTGTATTGAAATTTGAGTATCTGGTGGAGGAAGGGATAACCTATCCAGGGATGGGACCACAAGGGAAAAGACTGAATTACCGAAGAGGAAAAAGAGTACCTCAGAGTGAGGAGAAAAGCAGAGAGACAGTATGAAAATGACATCGTGAGTAAAGCTAAAAGCTGCTCCATAGCCACATCAGGAGAAAAACAGTGGTGAAGGAACAAGGGATGAATCTGAGAAAAGGGGAGAATAGATACAAGGAGATTGACAAGGAGGTGTGTGTGAAGAACTCAAGAGATTCCAGGAGGTCTTCACAAAAGAACAAGGAGAAGCCCCTGCACTAAATGAGGCGGCGGCAAACCAAGCAATCTTGGAGGATTTTGACCTTACCAGTGATGAGGTCAAAAAGAATCAGTTCGAGCTGAATGTGACAAAGGCTGTTGCACCTGACAGAATCTCAGTGTGGATACTAAAAAAAGGTGTAGAAGCACTAAGCGTGCCTCTCTCTATGATGTATAACAGGTAACTGGAAACAGGAGACCCACCAGAAAGCTGGGAGATAGCTAATGTAGTCGCAATATAGAAAAAGGGTGACAGGCAAGAGGCACTGTATATTATGCAAGGTGACGGAGAAGATTGTGAGGAAAATGCTCGTAGAGCATCTGGAGGGAAATAGCTTTCTAACACACCACCAGCATGGGTTCAGAGATGGTAAATCGTGCCTCACAGGGTTAATAGAATTCTATGAACAAGCAACAAAAATTAGGCAAGAAAGAGAAGGGTGGGGAGACGGCATTTTCTTGAACTGTCAGAAAGCTTTTGACACAGTACCCCTTAAATGCTGTTACGAAAGTTGGAGCAACAGGCAGGAGTAAGAGGTAAGGTGCTCCAGTGGATAAGGGAGAATCAAAGCAACAGGGAACAGAGAGTACAGAGAGTAACTGTGAGGAGGGGAGACATCAGAGTGGCGAGATGTCACTGGAAGAGTTCCACAGGACTCTGTACGTGGACCCATCCTGTTTCTAATATATGTAAACGATCTTCCAGAGGGTATAGACTCATTCCTCTCAATGTTTGCTGATGATGCAAAAATTATGAGAAGAATCAAGATGATAGACAGAGACTACTGGACAACCTAGACAGGCTGGATAAGTGGTCTAGAAAATGGCTACTAAAGTTCAACTCAGCAAAGTGCAAAGTAATGAAATTAGGCGAAGGGAGCAGAAGACTAAAGATAAGGTACCATCTGGGAGGTGAAATCCTGCAAGAGTCAAATAGAGAAAATGTTATGGCCACTATGGGCAAGTAACTGGGTTCTTGATGTTATACCCTTTTTTATATAATCCAACCCCAAGTCGGTAGTATGCTTTCAAGGGCTGGTAGTAGTGCAATGCATAAATAAGAGGGGGATAAACAAGACAATTCCCTTCACCAATATATTCACTATCACCATTAAATAAATATATAAATAGATTATTTCTACACTTATGTACAACAGTGTCTCTTTCACGCAGGACAAAAATGCGTTAGCAGTGTTCACCAACTCCAGTGATTACTACGTCCCAGTACCTTATCCACTCGTACTGGACAACACTGGCGAGTTCACCTTTTACATGGGCCAGTCCAACCACACAGTATCACAATGCACTTACACCCCACCTTCGCTCTCCAGGTACGCACTGGCAAAGGGCTTCAGCAACACGCTGACAAGGGTCCCAAACAAACTTATACTGGGGTAGCTAACCCCTGGCAGAAGCCTCTTGCAGCTCGCTAGTAGCACTTCACGCTAGGCACATCACTGTAACCCTTAATAGCCAATTCCGATGTACGCCGTTCTTCACTAACACTGCGTATACCAGCAGCTAACACACTGCTTATATCAAAGGCGGCTACTTAGTCTTCCTGCGGGTCCAAGCTAAGGGTTCGTGGGCTGCTCAAGGTAAACTGCCTTCCTCAATACCATCGCCTCCACATGTCACTTCTGTGGACATAAAAGCATAATTAATTAGATGGACAGGACACTGGGAAAACAATGGGGGGGGGGGTAACACTCGTTCACCAAAGAGTTGATATTGTGACTTTTAGCCACAACTTAGATGCAGCTGATCTTGACACGCCACTCACCAGAGGTCATCCACATCGACCTCTCTTTCTGGCTAAGGTAGGAAACAGGAGCCATTCATCGCTGCCACGCCAGCACCAACAAATGGTGTTGTCCCCATACAGTCAAATACCAGGGGAGTTTGAGTGCAGACTCGTAGATGGCGCTGAAATTGCCACTCTACACTTCGACGATTGTGTCGATACCGTAATACCTCCCCACGAAAAAGAATTTGGTTTAGGTTTTAAAAATAAAATAAACCAAATTAGTATGCTTGAGTAAAAACAATCAAACTTATACAAATAGATGACCAATGTTAGGTGAGTGTCCTGCTCTGGGAAATGTATGAATAGAGATGTCGTGACTAAAGTGACAGCCAAGACCATGGTGTAATGATCTAACTGACGTGCTTGTCCATAGTGGGGCCATATTGCACGTCTTGCTTAATGTAAGCACCGATGCTCTGAGGAAAATCGAAAACCTGTGGCGAAATGCAAACATCGCCTCCGTCGTGGTACCGCTGGTGGTTGTATGCAGGTGTTTCTTGTCCTAATCTGGCGGTCCTTCAGGGAGACAGGAATCTGGAATACAGGAAAATGATGACTTTGGTTAACAAGTATAGCCTGGAAATACGCACCAACGTCTTGACCGATGACTAGGTCTGCGCATATTCCCACAGTGATTGTACGCTTATGAGGAGTGCGTTCGCTCTTCTAACGTCAGGTCAACCAACGTTCCGTATAATTTGGTTCTAGGCCCACCAATTACACGAGGGATGTCAATCTGTCTATAACGGTCACTCATTAAAACATTTTATGTACTACCAAAATCCTCAATCACCTTTCGATCCCTTCTTCCGACCAGAACAATCATGGGGTGGGTGTCCTATCCCTGATATCGCTTCACAATGCTTATGGGTGCTTTCGTCTGCTGGTCTGTCCATTAATCCTTGGTCACTTCTTGTAGAGCAAACATGAGGAAAATACAAAATACCATTAAGAAACATTTGGCAAAACGAGGAATAACTTTCACAAGCCTGCAGTGTCCATAACTGGCCATTTCTATTAGCCTGGTTTGGAACATGGAGGGCACTAGAACCTGTGCACATACCTCTGACGTCTGGGAAGTCCTTAGTCGGTTTCATGAGCACTGTACCTTACCATACTGCAAGTACTGGTTACCTGCCATCGCTCCAGACTCTGGGGTATCTGTGGGTGCTTGCACGCGAGGTTCCTCCTCTGGCTCAGTTATCCTGGTCACTCTAGCCCAATGCTTCTGTTCACGAGATAGAGTTAGGAGAGTTCGCTGGAGTGCTCTTAACAATCTGTTGGGTAGAAGTAGGGTTCAACAAATCTTTTAAATCCAAATGCTTCTCGGCCAGGGATCTAACATACTCTACTTCTTCAGGTTTTACCACCTCTCCAACCGGATCCTCCATAATCATGGAATGGTTACCCAATGCCAAGTCGTTGACCAGTATGACCTCTACCCTTTCTATAGGTGGATGATCAACTACTGCCAACGTACACTTACCACTGAAATACAGTGATTGCAAGTGTACATCCAATAAGGGGGCAACGTACCGTGTCGAGAGAAACCCATCAAAAATAACCCTTTGTTTCCCATCAATAGACACTTCCTCGGGTAATGAGTTTCTCACGATCAGAGACTGGGTTGCTCCACTATCTCTGAGCACTATCACAGACCTACCAGTATGATCACTCGACGCATACCCTCTCGAAGTGTAAGGGGCAAACAATCCTGATCTCTACACATCACTAGAGACTGGGTGTTTACTGATGGTGTCACACAATTCACCAGCATTACTTCCCTATGTGGGTCGTTACCTGCCCTGGCTCGACACTTAGAGGCAATGTGCCCATTCTGCCCGCAAGTCCAACACACTATGTTCCTCCTTGGACAAAGTCGTTTTGGACTGCTAGGACTAGTCTGCCGTGGACTACCTGGGGAAGTCTTCAAAGCACTGTGGGACGGTTCTTTCTTCTTGCGGTTTATGCTTGCCAAATAGTTTTGGGTAGATCTTCGGAACATACCTGGTAGAGGGCCGATGCGTCAGGATATACTCTTCAGCCATAGTGGCTGCTGCACTCAAGGTTTCTACCTGCTGCTCTTCCAAGTATGTCTTCAGTCACCAGACAGACATTCTTTGACGTCTTTCAATAAAATTAGTTGGTCCAAAAGGAGAAAAAACAAAAAGCAACAGAAGAATTCATGTTTCAGCCAGGAATGTAAGGTAGCGAAGCAAAAGAGTAGAAGAACATGGAGAAACTACAGTAATAACAGAACGCCAGAGAGCAGGGAGAGATACCAAAGGGCCAGAAATGGGTACCTCAGAGTGAGGAGAGAAGCAGAGACACAGTATGGAAATGACATCGCGAGTAAAGCTAATACCCAACCAAAACTGCTCCACAGTCACATCAGGAGGAAAACAGCAGTGAAAGAACAAGTGATGAAATTGAGAAAAGGGAAGAATAGACACACAGAGAATGACCAGTAGGTGTGTGAAGAACTCAACAAGAGATTCCAGGAGGACTGCACAAAAGAACAAGAAGTCCCTGCACTAAATGAGGTAAATTTAGAGGCAAAACATTCATGAGGCAAACCAAGCATGGGGGGAAAACGATCAAGGAGATACAGGTGAACACTTATACCCAAATGAGCCTCAAAGACATTGGAAAGAATTTTTTAAGTGTCAGAGTAGTTAACAAATGGAATGCACTAGGAAGTGATGTGATGGAGGCATACTCCATACACAGTTTCATATGTAGATATGATAGCGCCCAGTAGGCTCAGGAATCTGTACACCTGTTGATTGAATGTTGACAGGCAGGACCAAAGAGCCAAAGCTTAACCCTTGCAAGCGCAACTAGATGAGTACAACTTGGTGAGTATACACGCACACACTCAGGTACACAAAGAATGACGAAGAGGTGTTTGAAGAACTCGACAAGAGGTTCCAGGAGGTCTTCACAATAGAATGAGGTGAGGTCACTGCGCTAGGAGAGGTGGCAGTAAACAAGGCCGCCTTGAAAGGGTTCTAAATTACAAGAGATGAGGTCAAGAGGCATCTGTTGGATATGGACATAAGAAAGGCTGTTGGGCCAGACGGAATCTCACCATGGGTATTGAAAAGAGTATGCAGAAGCACTTTGCTTGCCACTTTCCATAGTGGATAGTAGGTCACTGGAGACAGGAAACCTACCAGAAATATTGAAAACGGCTAATGTAGACCCAATATACTAAATGGGTGACAGACAAGAGGCACTGAACTACAGGCCAGTGTCCTTAACTTGTATACTATACAAGGTGATGGAGAAGATCGTGAGAAAAACCTAGTAACACATCTGGAGAGAAGGGACTTTGTGACACACCATCAACATGGGTTCAGGGAGTGTAAATCTTGCCTTACAGGCTTAATGGAATTCTAATAATGGAATCTTTCCTTTGCAACTTGTAAAGTGGAGCGGCTATAATAGAGAATCCAGTAATAAACGAGTGATAAAATCCTACAAGACCTGTGAACTGTCTTACGGCTTCTGTGGCTTCTGCGGCTTCTGCGGTACGAGGCATTGGAAAATCACGGGCAGCATTAATTTTTTATTCATTCAATGTAATGCCTGAAGGTGTAACTGTAGGACCTAAGAAATTAATCTTCTTTAAAAATGAATATTTTGCAAGTTTTATTTTTAAATTAGCTTCTGCGAGCTTTGCAAGTACTTTCTCAAGATTCTGGAAATGAGTCTGAACATCTTGCGAAATGATTATGAGATCATCAAGGTATACTAGAAGAGTACTTCCTATCAATCTATGCAATAGATTCGTCATGAGCCATGAAAAGGCTATTAGACTACTCTGCAATCCAAATGGCATTTTTTTTAATGAAAATGATCATTGGGAGTACTAAAGGCTGTCAATTGTTTACTTTCCTCATCAAGGGGGATTTGCCAGAAACCCTGCAACATATCTAACATTGAGAATACTTTGTTCCGACCTATACTTTGCAACAAATCATTTAGCACTGGAAGTGGGAAACGATCAGGTATAGTTACTCTGTTAAGCTTCCGATAATCGATTACAGGTCTCCAAGTACCATCTTGCTTTGGTACAAGAATAAATGGAGTGTTCCATGGCGAATTACTCGACTCAATTACATCACTCTGTAACATTTACTCTATGAGTCTATCAGCTTCTGCTCTCTGAGAATGGGGTAAACGATATGCTGGTTCATTAACAGGCATAGTTCCTTGTTCAAGGGGAATTTTATGTGTAATAAGAGGAGTGACACCTAACTTTTCTCCTAGTAGAGCAACAACAGCTCTATTCCTGTTCAAAATTTCCAAAAGCTGAACCACAGAGACAGGGAAGTCAGTAGGACAGAGGTGTAGCACTTGCACCTCTGGCTGAGATCCCTGTTCTCCTGGTGTGAGAGTACAAACAATATGTTCCATGGAGACATCATTCGAGTAACGGGCAAAATCTACAACATGGGTGCCAGACTGGAGATGGATGTTGGCATTACTAGTGTTTGCAATATACAGTGTAACGGTACCAACCTGCACTGTGTGCCAGGAGGGTTCAACAAACATGCCGTTCACTTTACATGTATCACTTTCCGCAATGACATCCGATAACGCAGGCACTCCCTGAACCTTAACTCTTACTCTGGTGAGAGAATGAGAGTGCAGCACAGTGTCAGTAGCCGTGGAACCACTGACTTCAGAGATGGAAGCAGCTAGTCGAGCACGACAACGATAACCCAGTAGGGCGTCCCCTTCCAGAAGGTCTCAATACTCACTCTCCTTAACAACTGTACAACTACGATGCTTCAATCGAGTGCCTGTTTTCTCAAATATGCTACTGCGATAAGGATCTGACAAACCTACACTAGCAAGGCGGGAGTTGACAAAATTAACGTAGTCTGATTGAAGGTTGAACTCATGGCCCTGTCGATACATGCTACACCAGGGTATGACATGGTCTTTGATACTAATGTTCCAACGATGGGGAAACAATGCAATCAATCATCAATTCTCATCAATCATGGTGTACAGACCTAGGAGAATGTCGCCAGGAAAAGGGATATAGTCAACAACTAAACAGGTTATAGAAAGTGTGATGTCATCTAACTTCAGTGAAAGATCAATTTCTCCGTGAACTTTTACTGTGTTTCCTGTAACACCACTTAGAAAAGATATGGGTGACTTTCTTACTAGAGTAGGGTGGTTAATTGCAATATCCATAAGAGCTGAGGGCTTGAAAATATTAACTTTTGCACCAGAGATAAGAAAGACTTTTAAAATTCTACCATGTACAATGGCTGGGACAAGGGGGCCATCACTTGAGACTGGACATGTTACTACTTCTGATTTATGTTGTCTAGGACGTCTGCATCTCGTCTGCATCAAATACACTGCAGTTCCGTCAACATCTACAACTGGTCGAGAGTCAGTGTCCTCCTCTGTCAAGTGTCCAAATCTATTTCGGGTAGCTACTGAGTACACAAGGAGGGCACTAGGACTGGCTAATTTGAATTGGTTAGCGGATGGCTTTGGGAGTTTCCCGACGACATGGAATGAACATTTTGTGTTCCAGAATTCTGTGATCGATTATTATAATTGGACGTTGTATTATGGCTGGGCTGGAAGTTGTTATTACGAGAGTTTTTATAATGTCTAGGATGCTGTGCGCCTCGCCAAGACTGACCGTGGGAATTACGAGGTGGGGATGTCCTTTGCCTAGCTCTACAATCTGCAGTGTGATGACCAACTTGTTTATGGTGCTTGCAATATGGGAGCCTTGAATTATTAGATTGATGAGGGGACTGAGGGAATTGTCTACGGTTGATGATTGAGGAGCGGCCCAACAGTCCCATCCAAGGTGGTTAGTCTTATCACAATGCCATCATGAAGGAGTGGATGGTTGTGGGCTATGGCGTTTCGGCAACTTATGGGGAGGTGAACTGGAATGCGGGCTATGAGCAAGGGTGCGGTTCTGCAACCAAGAGTTTTGAGAGTTTGTGGGAGGATACTGAGTGCTTGTTACTACATTCACAGTGTCAGAGGATGGCAACAGTTGAACACTTCGGGGAGCTAGCTTATCGGTGGCATTATTGATAGCCTCATACACTTCACCAATTTCATCTTTAACATCAAAATTTTGTTGCTCGATGATCGGTTTAGTATGCTCTAGGGCAAAATTAATTAAAGACCCAAATGCTATCATTTTGGCCATAGCCTGGGATGAGTGTCTTGTCCTTATCGACCCTTGAGGAACTAAGCATGGCAGTCTCCAAGGCATACAGGTACCGGTCGAGACGGCTAGTAAACGCATTAAACGATTCACCAGGCTGCATGGTGGCATTTGCAATTTTCTTTACTAATCTATACGGGTCGAGGTCTCCTTTGTTTAAAAAAATATTATCAAAGCGCCGGTGAAAGAAATCCTTAAATTCTGACCATGACTGGAGGCTAACAATGGATTTCTCATCTACGACAAAACGTGCATCACTTTTGGTTGTGTCAACGGCTGACCGAGCAATTGCCAAATATTCGGCATCAGTAGGATCAGAAAAACGGACCTTGGTTTTTGCCTCAACCTTGCTAAACCAGGACTCTAACAAGCAGGATTCGCCTGCAAAAAGTGGAATAGCCATTTCCTGAGCTGACCTCTAGACAGTAGTACAAGCAATTGCTCCATTGGAGGCAGAAGAAGTAGCAACAGTGGAAGGCATTGTCACAGCTGTGGAAGTAATGTTTGAACGCAGAATTTAATTAAGTGCACCAGGCATCAGAAATAGAATACACAAAAATAAATACTCATAAAATATCATAACTTGGCTAATGTAAGGAATAACAGAAATAAAATTATTAAATTGGGCCAGGCACCAAAATAATTCAAAACAAGCAAAATTGGAAATTAAATTAGCAATCTGGTATGAAAATGGCTGAAATTAGATGTATATAAATTAATTAAGCCAGGCTAAGCACTGCAAATTAAATTACAAAACTGTTGAGTGCAATTGCAATTTTGATGAAAAATAATACAACACAACAAGTGGCAATACAGGAAATATGGATGTAGCACAGAAAGTGGACACAGGTATATATATATATATATATATATATATATATATATATATATATATATATATATATATATATATATATATATATATATACATATATATATATATATATATATATATATATATATATATATATATATATATATATATACATACATACATATATATATATATATATATATATATATATATATATATATATATATATATATATATATATATATATATATATATTGCTATGGTAAGATTATAATGTGAAATATTGAAGGAATAAATTTCAATTTTAGGTCTGGAGAAATTAAAAAAAATGTATATAGTGCAATTCCTTAACTGCTACTAAAACAAGGATTTCTTACTTCTTTGGACCTGAATTTACTAATAACACTCTAGTAGCAAAATTAATACTCAATGAAATTACTGTGAGAAGCAGGAATATTGAAAATGACTCGGAGAAACTGTGGGTGGAGTATGTAACCAGCTCCTATATTTAAAGTCACTGAATGGTTAATACATGGGATGTTGTGGATATTATTATGTAAATCACTGTTAGAACACGGCACATGAAGGCTCATCAATCAATTACTTATATCGGGGGTGCAGTTCTTGAGAATCACCAGTAGCCAAAATAGGTGAAATGTCGTGAAGGTGCGTGAAGAGCATATGCAGGGTTTGTTTACAAGTGGTGCGGCGGCAGGCAGCGCTCCTAGCGGCCGTGCGCGAAGCTCTTGTAGTCACCTAGTTGTGTTTGTGAGGGGTTGAGCTCTGGCTCTTTGGTTCCGCCTCTCAACCGTCAATCAACAGGTGTACAGATTCCTGAACCTATTGGGCTCTATCATATCTACACTTGAAACTGTGTATGGAGTCAGCCTCCACCACATCACTTCCTAATGCATTCCATTTGTCAACCACTCTGACACAAAAAAAGTTCTTTTTAATATCTCTGTGGCTCATTTGGGCACTCAGTTTCCACCTGTGTCCCCTAGTGTGTGTGCCCCTTGTGTTAAATAGCCTGTCTTTATCTACCCTATCAAGTCCCTTCAGAATCTTGAATGTGGTGATCATGTCCCGCCTAACTCTTCTGTCTTCCAGCAAAGTGAGGTTTAATTCCCGTAGTCTCGCCTCGTAGCTCATACCTCTCAACTCGGGTACTAGTCTTGTGGCAAACCTCTGAACCTTTTCCAGTTTAGTCTTATCCTTGACTAGATATCGACTCCATGCTGGGGCTACATACTCCAGGATTGGCCTGACATATGTGGTATACAAAGTTCTGAATGATTCTTTACACAAGTTTCTGGAAGCCGTTCGTATGTTGGCCAGCCTGGCATATGCCGCTGATGTTATCCTCTTGATATGGGCTGCAGGAGACAGGTCTGGCGTGATATCAACCCCCCAAGTCTTTTTCTTTCTCTGACTCCTGAAGAATTTCCTCTCCCAGATGATACCTTGTATCTGGCCTCCTGCTCCCTACACCTATCTTCATTACATTACATTTGGTTGGGTTAAACTCTAACAACCATTTGTTCGACCATTCCTTCAGCTTATCTAGGTCTTCTTGAAGCCTCAAACAGTCGTCTTCTGTCTTAATCCTTCTCATAATTTTGGCGTCGTCCGCAAACATTGAGAGAAATGAATCTATACCCTCCAGGAGATCATTTACATATATCAGAAACAAGATAGGACCGAGTACAGAGCCCTGTGGGACTCCACTGGTGACTTCACGCCAATCGGAGGTCTCACCCCTCACTGTAACTCTCTGCTTCCTATTGCTTAGGTACTCCCTTATCCACTGGAGCATCTTACCAGCTACACCTGCCTGTCTCTCCAGCTTATGTACCAGCCTCTTATGCGGTACTGTGCCAAAGGCTTTCCGACAATCCAAGAAAATGCAGTCCACCCAGCCCTCTCTTTCTTGCTTAATCTTTGTCACCTGGTCATAGAATTCTATTAAGCCAGTCAGGGAAGATTTACCCTCCCTGAACCCATGTTGGCGATTTGTCACGAAGTACCTTCTCTCCAGATGTGATACCAGTTTTTTCTCACGATCTTCTCCATCACCATGCATGGTATACAAGTCAAGGACACTGGCCTGTAGTTCAGTGCCTCTTGCCTGTCGCCCTTTTTGTATATTGGGACCACATTCGCCATCTTCCATATTTCTGGTAGGTCTCCCGTCTCCAGTGACCTACTATACACTATGGAGAGTGGCAAGCAAAGTGCCTCTGCACACTCTTTCAGTACCCATGGCGAGATCCCTTCTGGATCAACAGCCTTTCTAACATCCAGATCCAGCAGGTGTCTCTTGACCTCCTCTCTCGTAATTTTGAACCCTTCCAAGGCCGCCTGATTTACTTCCCTTTCTCCTAGCACAGTGACCATTCGTCTTGTGGGACCCTACACTGGAAATTGATGTTGGGAGCGTGACGATAAACACTGAGACGACGATATTGCGTCGATGGCGGTGGAGGAAGCACAATTTTCTAGGCAGGAGTTCACATCAAAATGATGTAGCAGGGGGCTGTTGCGATGGTGAGAGGAGGCCAGGTGGCGACACTTAAGTCAGACAATTGCAGTCCATCAATTATTCTCAAAGAACTACAACACACACGATGATCAGTTGATACTTGCGACGATGACTGATGGCGATTACAGTAGCTAGAACACTCACAAGGCTTGATGTTGTCGGCTTGGGTGAGGATTGTGATGGTGGCACAGGTTCCAAGATGGCGTGGGATATTAAAAAATTACTGGCGGTTAATTACTCTCCCCCTCACTGATGAAAATTCGTTCTCACTTGCAATATTGCGCCTTACTTCTGACAACGTCGACCTAGAGTAGTGGCTGATGGTAGGACCCCGGACTGGTGCAATATTTGATAAATATTGATGCGTGGGCGGTGGCGGTTGGAAACACGTGGCTATCTATGCAGGTACTTGAATTTTCGATGCCCAGAAAATTAATTCTGGATTCCACTGCTGCTACCAGTATATGTTACCTCCTTGGATATATGTGGTTCTTGCCAGGTAGTAGGTAATACACAGTCGATCACTTCAGAAGTTTATTGAGGAAGGTAACAAAGTATATATCTGATCTGCCGGGGTCCTACCTACTCTGAGGTCTGTGAGACACTGTCTCATCACCAGAACGGCTAGTACCAGATCTCTGTAGAGAATGACGTCAGAGGCTTACTTGATTGGATTGGCTATCCCCAACCGTCGAACAATTTGAGTACTAACAGATAGAGTAGATAAAGACAGACTATTTAACACAAGGGAAACACGCAATAGGGGACACAGGTGGAAATTGATTGCCCAAATGAGCCGTAGAGACATTAGAGAGAATTTTTGCAGTGTCAGTAGTAGACAAATGGAATGCATTAGGAAGTGATGTGGCAGAGGGAGACTCCATGCACAGTTTCAAGTGTAGATATGATAGAGCCTAGTAGGATCAGGAACCTATACACCTGTTGATTGACAGTTGAGAGGCAGGACCAAAGAGCCAGAGCTCTACCTCTACAAGCCCAATTAGGTAAGTACACACAAACACACTTGTCAGTTGTCAGTGGATAAGGGAGTACCTAAGTAATAGAGAGTTATGATGAGGAAGATGAGAGTTACTGTGAGGAGTGAGACCTCAGATTGACGTGAAGTCACCAGTGGAGTCCCACAGGGCTCTGTACTCGTACCTTTCCTGTTTCTGATATACGTAAATTATCTTCCAGAGGGTATAGACTCATTTCTCTCAATGTTTGCTAATGATGCCAAAATCTTGAGAAAGATTAAGACTGAGGAGGATAGCATGAGGCTTCAAGAAGACCTGGACAAACTGAAAGAAAGGTCCAACAAATGGTCGTTAGAGTTTAACCAGAGAAAATGTAATGCAATGAAGATAGGTGTAGGGAGCAGGAGGCCAGATGCAAGGTATAATTTGGGGGATGAAATTCTTCTAGAATCAGAGAGAGAGAGAAAGACCTGGGGGTTGATATCACGCCAGACCTCGTCCCCCGAAACCCACATCAAGAGGATAACATCAGTGGCATATGCCAGGTATGCCAACATAAGAATAGCCTTTAGAAACCTGTGTAAGGAATCCTTCAGAGCCTTATATACCACGTATGTCAGACCAATCCTGGAGTATGTTGCTCCAGCATGGAGTCCAAATCTCGTCAAGCATATAACTAAATTGGAGAATGTTCAGAGGTTCGCAACCAGACTAGTGCCCAAACTGAAGGGCATGAGCTATGAGGATAGAGTACGGGTTAAATCTCACGTCGCAGGAAGACAGAAGATTTGGGGGGACATGATCACCACATACAAGATTCTCAAAGGAATTGATAGGGTAGACAAAGACAGTAAATTTAACACAAGAGGCACATGCACTAGGGGACACAGGTAGAAATTGAGTGCTCAAATGAGCCATAGAGATATTAAATATAATTGGTTTAGTGTCAGAGAAGTTAATAAATGGAATGTGTTAGGAAGTGATGTGGCAGAGGCAGACTCATACACGGTTTTAAGTGTAGATATGATAGAGACCAATAGGCTCAGAAACCTGTACACGTGTTGATTGACAGTTGAGAGGCGAGACCAAAGAGCTGAATCTCAACCCCCCCCTGCAAGCACAACTAGGTGAGTACAGACACACACACACACACACACACACACACACACACACACACACACACACACACACACACACACACACACAGAGTTGAGGTCAGACAGCCGCGGTGGGCAGAAGGGTCTGGGAAGCTCTTGCGAAGCTAGTGAATTGGGAGGGATAATCAGTGTATATGCGTATATGAGTGTATATAAGTGATTGAATAACTAGTAAGCTCACTCAAACCACAAGAAAGTGAAGAAAAACTGTAGAAACAGCACCACTGAAAATAATTGTTGAGTACATTGTGGTATTGTGAAATTATGGAGCCGAAATTGTGGAGCCGGAGCCTTATTAGTGACCTCACCAGCAGAGACGCCGGGACATGGGGGCCTCACACCTGACCAACCGCGTGGAGTACTTTCTCGCCTGTTTGTGCTGCAGATTGTGCAAGGTATTGAGGAGTGCCTTTTTGGCTAGGTTGTTACTGCAATGACAAGATCAGGAAGGGGTTCAAGGTCAATCACCAGCAGGGACGAGGAGGAGGACAGATTTATAGATAAATTAATAGGGAAATTTGTAGAGAGAAGGAGCGATTGGATGGAGGATCTAATCCAAGGGATTAAAAGCGAGTTATTTCAGCAAATACAGGATGCGGTAGAGAGGCAGAAACAAGAGCTTATGCTCTATATTCAGGAAGAGATTAGGAAGGGAAGAGAGGACTGGGAAAAGGAATGTGCTTGGATCACAAACGAATTAGGAAGGATTAACAGAATGGCTAAGGACAGAGGATTAGTGGGGGATGGGTTAGTGAGTGTGGTTGGGATGGAGAATTCCCAGGGGACAGGCTACCAGCATGACAATGAATTACTGAGGAGACGGTCTATTATAATACATGGATTATTCGAATCTGGGGCACCAACAAGACAAGAAAGGATAGAGACGGAAAAATATGAATTGCATGAGATATTGAGATGTATTGGAGCAGGAATGGCAGAACACGAGGTGGATATCAGCCGCTGGGTTGGACGTTACAATTGTACCAAGAATAGACCTGTTCTGGTGCAATTCTCCAATGAGGAGGCTGTGGAGTACATAATGAGGAACAAGCATTTACTCAGAGGAAGTGAAACCCATTACAATGTGTTGATAGAGAGGTTAATGACGAAAGATGAGCAAATAGCCCACAAGAATAGATGGCAAGCACGACACCGAAATAGCCTCTCAGGTAGTCTCAACTCCCAAGTCACATCCCAGGTCACCTCCCAGGTCGCATCCTCCCCAACTGAGCCCTCCTATACCTCCCCCCTGCCTCAGTCCCCCAAATCTCCCTGCTTCATCCCCCCAAAACTTCCCTGCCCCTTCCACATTTGTACCTCCCCAACGATTCCCCTGCCCCTGCTACATCACACCTGTCAACGACCCCAGTGGGTCAAGCCATGCCCTCCCCAAACCCACCTTCCCATCCCCCCTCCCTTACTACCCCCGCCTACTCCACTGCCCCTTCTACCCCATTGCCTTCAATTCCATCTACTCCATCCCAGCTCCCACTGCAACCCTCTTCCACTCACCCCCAAACCCCACCCAACCCTCACCCCTCCTATGCACCTCCAGCCCACATTTAACCCCCTCACCTTGTGACCCCCAAACACCTTCCCCCATCTCCCCCTTCCCCTCTTCTACCCCAAAACCCCCACCTACCCCCGATTCCCCCCCTAACTAATACACCCTCTCTTCCACTCCCAGCACCCATGCTCCATTCTCCTCTCAGCCCTCTGCCCTCAATATCCCTCTCCCCCCCAACCTCTCAACCTCTATCTGACTCAGTCTCACTCTATTTCTCAACCCCCCTATGCTATTCAGACTCTCCCTAACTTTCTAACCCTTCATGCCCTTCCTACCCCCCTAGATGCCCAGACCCCATTCGCCAACCAGGCACTCCCAGGCACCCCCCTCAGACACCCCCACAGCCCCCACTCGCCCCCCAGAAACCCCCCCGGTCCCCCCCCAGACCCCCCGGTGAAAAGGGGAACTCTGGCACCAGAGTTTCCAAGAAGAGTCTCAAGGTTTGGTACACCAATGCTGATGCTGATTTGATGCACCAATGCTGATTTATTGGATTGGTACACCAATCCAATAAAGCAGAAGAGATAAAAGAAAGAGTTAGTGAGGCAGACCCAGACATAGTGGCAATAGGGGAAACTAAAATAAATGGTATGATCTCGGATGCGATCTTTCCAGAGGGGTACCAGGTGATAAGAAAAGAAAGGACACAGAGACAGGGAGGAGGAGTGGCACTCCTAATAAAGCGGAAAGGAAGTTTGACGATCTGGAAAATCTGGGTACCAATGAAAGCACGAGCTCCATACATGAAACTCTGACAGTGGATGGGAAGAAGATTGTAATCTTGATACTCTACAATTCCCCACCAAACAGTTGAAGACCCAGGCAGGAGTATGAGGACAGCAACAAGGCATGTATAGATGAACTGCAGAGGGCAGCAACAATAGCGCATAGAATGAGAGCGAAGCTGCTGGTCATGGGGGACCTAAATCACAGAGAGATAGATTGGGAAATGAGGAATCCCCATGGTGGGGAGGAGACCTGGGGAGCGAAGCTGGTAGACGTAATTGACAGGAATTTCCTAACACAGGATGTGAAGGAAGATACTAGGGGAAAGAGGAGGGGATATGCCCAGCCTATTAGATCTCATTTTCACCCAGAATGTAGAAGACATCGAGCAGTTGGAACATGAAATACCACTAGGAGCCAGTGACCACTGTGTCCTAGTCTTTGACTACATGATGGAGCTTAAAATTGTGACCAAAGGACAAGAGTTCCGGGAAAGGAGACATGAGTACAGAAAAGGGGACTACAGAAGGATAAGGGACTACCTGGGGAAAGTGCAGTGGGAGGAAGAACTTAGAGGAAAAACAGTGCAAGGTTTGATGAACCAAGTCATATGGAAATGCAAGGAGGCTGAAGAGAGATTTATTCCAACAGTAAAGGAAAAAAGCAGGAGGGAATATAATAACCCATGGTTTAATAGACAGTGTCAGGAAGCAAAGGTGAGAAGCAGGAGGGAGTGGAGGAAGTACAGAAGACAAAGGACAGAGGACAACAGGATTAGATGTAACAGAGCAAGGAATGATTACATTAACATAAGACGAGTGTCGGAAAGAAATTATGAGAATGATATTGCAATCAAAGCGAAAAAGCAACCTAAATTACTACATAGCCATATAAGAAGGAAGATGTCGGTAAATGACCAAGTGACAAGACTGAGGAAAACAGAAAGGGCATATATAGAAAGCGACAAGGAAATAAGGAAATCTGCGAGGTACTGAATGCAAGTTTCCATGGAATGTTCACAACCGAGCCTGAGCAGCTCCCATTGTTAGAAGCTATTACCCTAGATGAAAGACTAACAGATATAGAGGTGACAGCAGAGGAGGTAATGAAACCGTTGACAACACTGGATGCAAATAAAGCTGTTGGGCCAGACAAAGTATCACCGTGGATACTAAAAGAGGCAGTGCAGGCTCTAAGCGTGCCGCTGGCAATGATTTTAATGAGGCACTTATGTCGGGAGAATTGCCCAGTGGCTGGAAGGAGGCAAATGTCGTACCGATTTTCAAGAAAGGTGATAGGGAGGAGGCACTTAACTACAGACCCGTATCACTGACAAGCATCCCCTGCAAAATACTTGAAAGAATAATTAGGCTAAGACTTGTTGAGCACCTGGAGAGCAATGGGTTTGTAAACAAGCACCAACATGGGTTCTGGACAGGAAAATCATGCCTTACAAACCTTTTAGAATTCTATGATAAAGTAACAAGGATAAGGCAGGACAGAGAAGGCTGGGCAGACTGCATATTTCTTCACTGCCAAAAGGCCTTTGATACAGTACCGCACATGAGACTGCTATACAAACTTGAGAGGCAGGCAGGAGTAAGTGGAAAGGCCCTAGTATGGGTGAAGAACTACCTAACAGGAAGGAACCAGATGGTAATGGTAAGGGGCGAGAAGTCGGACTGGCGAACAGAAACAAGTGGATTACCTCAAGGATCGGTGCTGGGACCAATCCTCTTTCTAATTTACGTAAATGATATGTTTACAGGAGTGGAATCATACATGTCAATGTTTGCGGATGACGCAAAATTAATGAGAAGAGTTGTGACAGACGAGGATTGTAGGATCCTCCAAGAGGACTTAAACAAGTTGCAGAGTTGGTCAGGGAAATGGCTACTGGTGTTCAACACCAGTAAATGTAAAGTTATGGAAATGGGATCAGGTGAGAGGAGACCAAAGGGACAGTACACAATGAAGGGGAACTGCCTACCTTTAACGATTCGAGAAAGAGCCCTAGGAGTGGATGTGACACCTAGTCTAACTCCTGAGGCACATATAAATAAGATAATGACAGCAGCGTACTCTACACTGGCGAAAATTAGAACTTCATTCAGAAACCTAAGTGAAGAGGCTTTTAGGGCGCTTTACACTGCCTACATGAGACCAGTCTTATAGTATGCCGCACCATCATGGAGCCCCCACCTAAAGAAACACATAAGGAAACTGAAGAAGGTTCAGAGGTTTACGACGAAGCTTGTCCCAGAGTTGCGAGGGATGGGATATGAAGAGGATCTGAAGGAACTGAACCTTACGACACTACAGAAAAGAAGGGAGAGAGGGGATATGATAGGGACATATAAAATACTCAGGGGAATTGACAAAGTGGAAATAGATGAAATGTTCACACATAATAACAGAACGAGGGGACATGGGTGGAAACTGGAAACTCAGATGAGTCAGAGAGATGTTAGGAAGTTTTCTTTTAGTGTGAGAGTAGTGGAAAAATGGAATGCACTTGGGGAACAGGTTGTGGAAGCAAACTCTATTCATACTTTTAAAATATGGTATGATAGGGAAATGGGACAGGAGTCATTGCTGTAAAGAACCGATAGCTGGAAAGGCGGGATCCAAGAGTCCATGTTCGACCCTGCAAGCACAAATAAGTGAGTACAAATAGGTGAGTACACACACACACACACACACACACACACACACACACACACACACACACACACACACACACACACACACACACACACACACACACACACTCTCTCGGTCCTATCTTGTTTCTGATATATGTAAATGATCTCCCGGAGGGTATCGATTCATTTCTCTCAATGTTTGCGGACGATGCTAAAATTATGAGAAGGATTAAAACAGAAGAGGACTGTTTGAAGCTTCAAGAAGACCTAGACAAGCTGAAGGAATGGTCAAACAAATGGTTGTTAGAGTTTAACCCAACCAAATGTAATGTAATGAAGATAGGTGTAGGGAGCTGGAGGCCAGATACAAGGTATCATCTGGGAGAGGAAATTCTTCAGGAGTCAGAGAAGGAAAAAGACTTGGGGGTTGATATCACGCCAGACCTGTCTCCTGCAGCACATATCAAGCGGATAACATCAGCGGCATATGCCAGGCTGGCCAACATACGAACGACATTCAGAAACTTGTGTAAAAAATCATTCAGAACCTTGTATACCACATATGTCAGGCCAATCCTGGAGTATGCAGCCCCAGCATGGAGTCCATATCTAGTCAAGGATAAGACTAAACTGGAAATGGTTCAAAGGTTTGCCACCAGACTAGTACCCGAGCTGAGAGGTATGAGCTACGAGGAGAAACTACGGGAATTAAACCTCACTTCGCTGGAAGACAGAAGAGTTAGGGGGGACATGATCACCACATTCAAGATTCTGAAGGGAATTGATAGGGTAGATAAAGACAGTCTATTTAACACAAGGGGAACACGCACAAGGGGACACAGGTGGAAACTGAGTGCCCAAATGAGCCACAGAGATATTAGAAAGAACTTTTTTAGTGTCAGAGTGGTTGACAAATGGAATGCATTAGGGGGTGATGTGGTGGAGGCTGACTCCATACACAGTTTCAAGTGTAGATATGATAGAGCCCAATAGGCTCAGGAATCTGTACACCTGTTGATTGACGGTTGAGAGGCGGGACCAAAGAGCCAGAGCTCAACCCCCGCAAACACAACTAGGTGAGTACACACACACACACACACACACACACACACACACACACACCCAGGATCCTCCAAGAGGACCTGAACAGATTGCAGAGATGGTCAGAGAAATGGCTACTAGAATTCAACACGAGCAAATGTAAAGTTATGGAAATGGGACTAGGAGATAGGAGACCAAAGGGACAGTACACAATGAAGGGGAACAGCCTACCTGTAACGACGCGTGAAAGAGACCTGGGGGTGGACGTAACACCTAATCTATCTCCTGAGGCACATATTAATAGGATAACGACAGCAGCGTACTCTACACTGGCAAAAGTTAGAACATCATTCAGAAACCTAAGTAAGGAGGCATTTAGGGCGCTTTACACTGCCTACGTAAGGCCAGTCTTAGAGTATGCCGCCTCATCATCGAGTCCCCATCTGAAGAAGCATATAATGAAACTGGAAAAGGTTCAGAGGTTTGCAACGAGACTCGTCCCAGAGCTACGAGGGATGGGGTATGAAGAGCGCCTGAGGGAACTGTGCCTTACGACACTAGAAAGAAGAAGGGAGAGGGGGGACATGATAGGAACGTATAAGATACTCAGAGGAATTGACAGAGTGGACATAGACGAAATGTTCACACGGAATAGTAACAGAACGAGAGGACATGGATGGAAGCTTGAAACTCAGATGAGTCACAGAGATGTTAGGAAGTTTTCTTTTAGCGTGAGAGTAGTGGGGAAATGGAATGCACTTCAGGAACAGGTTGTGGAAGCAAATACTATTCATAATTTTAAAACCAGGTATGATAGGGAAATAGGACAGGAGTCATTGCTGTAAACAACCGATGCTCGAAAGGCGGGATCCAAGAGTCAATGCTCGATCCTGCAGACACAACTAGGTGAGTACACACACAAGACCTCGTAGCCTGGTGGATAGCGCGCAGGATTCGTAATTCTGTGGCGCGGGTACGATTCCCGCACGAGGCAGAAACAAATGGGCAAAGTTTCTTTCACCCTGAATGCCCCTGTTACCTAGCAGTAAATAAGTACCTGGGAGTTAGTCAGCTGTCACGGGCTGCTTTCTGGGGTGTGTGTGTGTGTGTGGTGTTAAAAAAAAAAAAGAAAAAAAGAAAAAAAAAGTAGTTAGTAAACAGTTGATTGACAGTTGAGAGGCGGGCCGAAAGAGCAAAGCTCAACCCCCGTAAAAACACAACTAGTAAACACACACACACACACACACACAAGACAAGATCTAAGGCTCGGGCAAGATCAAAGCCCTCCATTCCCAACCACATGTCCCTCTAAACCCCATGGCAACTACCCCACAGGAGGATGAGCCTACCCGTTTACATAGATCGTTTACATATATTAGAAACTGGATGGGTCTTAGTACTGAACCCTGTGGGACTACGCTGGTGACATCTACAGGGACCTGTGTCCCCTTGTTTGCGTATCCCCCCCCCCCCAGTGTTAAACAATTTATCTTTATCCACCCTATCGATTCCTCTCAGAATTTTGTAGGTAATGATCATGTCTCCCCGAGCTCTCCTGTCATCCAGCAACGTGAGGTGCATTTCACGCAGCCTTTCCTCGTAACTCATGCATCTTAGTTCTGGGACTAGCCTAGCGGCATATCTCTGAATTTTTTTCCAACTTAGGAACGTTCCTTTGACAAGGAATGGGTTCCATGTTGGGGCCGCATACTCCAGGATTGGCTTACATACAAGGTTCTGAATGATTCCTTACATCAGTTCCTGAAGGCAGTTCTGATGTTAGCTAGCTTCGCATATGCCACAGATGTTATTCTTTTGTATGTAGGCTTCAGGAGACAGCTTTGGTGTGAGATCAACTCCTAGATTTTTCTCTCTAAAGAATTGGAGATGTAGGACTTCATCTCCCATTCGGTATCTTGTGTCTGGCCTCCTGTTTCCACCGCCTAGTTTCATTACTTTATATTTATTCGGGTTGAACTTTAGTAGCCATTTTGTAACAAACTAGGCTGTTGTAAGAATTATTCCAGAAGGTTCCAGAAGTTCGAGTAGGGACCTGATCTCTCAACAACGCCCAGTCCCCTGGGAATTAGCAGGTCTGAGTCACAAATGGCGGGCATCTTTGTTCATAGTTTTGTATAATGAACCATCCTATAGTATTCAGTAATTTAGAGAAATTAGCCTTTATTCATTTTGCATTAAAATTGTATTGTATAATAGTACTGGATACAATATCAAGAGTATTCTAATTATTGAGTTTAAGTCACCATCAGTGACGTCACGAATCAGATCTAACTTGTAAGGCGGAGTGACCGGCGGTCATAGGTCATCAGGGTTGACAGGTCTACTATTTCTCAAAGTTTTAATAACCATTTTTGTGATCGGGAACAGCTCTGCCGTTAGATGCTTGTGTAATTTAATTTCAGTAAAATAATTCAACCAGTCTAGATCAATTCAGTGCAAACAGAGGTTAATTGTTATAACTTAAACCTTGCTAAGTAACTGGGGTAAGCGAGGCGGAAGGTTACAATGCTCTAGTCTGGGCTAGACCAGACGAGGGATAGATCAATGTGGTCTCCAGAGCAGCTGGGAGAGGTCAAACATCTTACCTCTCCCCAAGACCAGCCCAACATCTTTAGCTGGTTGCCCAAGGTATAGTTGCTATGGTTATTTATAGAATAGTCTTCATTGCCATTCAGGTCCAGTAGGGAGTGTTAAAGTGACAGGGAGTGAACATATTTAGATTTTGTTTTAGTTTTTCTTTTAATAAATTAATTAGTTATTAAATTGCATTTTTATTATTTCCATGTGTTTTATGTGTACACTTGTCCTGGTCACGTGGTCCACACGGGGCAGAGTTGGATTGGGCGCCGATTCTAACATCGATTCTAACCTCGAATCATTCCCGTGTAATTAATTTCACACTCTTAAGTTTCCACAGTCATCGAGTGGGGATCAAGCCCCCAAGGTTGATTAATTAGCGTGATCGATCCAGACCTCGATCATTGCTCTGTGTTACTGGTCTGGTGGTGCTGCTAAGTATTTCTCAACTCTTGACGCAAAATCGGCGTATTGGGCGATTCCGGTGGCAGAACAAGATAGGGAAAAAACAGCATTCTCGGATGGTAGGCACACTTATCAATTCCGTAGGATGCCGTTTGGTTTGAAAACAGCGCCTTCGTCGTTTCAGAGGGCCATCAACTTTATCCTTAGTCCGGTACTGGGTAGGCATTCTTTAGCGTACCTGGATGATGTTGTGATATATTCCAGGACGTTTGAGGAACACCTGCAGGACTTGACTGAGACTTTGAAGTTGTTAGATCAGGCAGGTTTCAGGCTGAATGTTCAGAAGTGCACCCTGGCGGCTCAGAAATTCAAATTTCTGGGGTTCCAGGTGTGCCCAGACGGTATCCGACCTGACCCAGATTCTTGCCGCGCCATTGCTGACATGCCTACTCCAAGGACAGCAAAGGACGTGCGTAGGTTTTTGGGGGCGGCCGGATATTTTCGTCGTCATATTGAAGGTTTCGCTGGCATTTCAGCACCCCTGACTGATCTGACAAAGAAAAATGCGAAGTTTGTGTGGAAATCTGAACATGAGGAGGCCTATCGCAAACTGAAAGACCAACTAATCACGACAGCTGTATTGGCTATTCCTGATTTTGAGAAAGAGTGGGAAGTGCACACTGACGCCAGCGGTATTGCTATTGGCGGGTGCTTAATTCAGCGAGATGCGGATAATTTACCCCATCCAGTAGCCTATTTCAGTAGGAAGGTCAAAGGACCTGAAGTTCGTTATTCAGCTACGGATCGGGAGGCACTGGCAGTAGTAGAATCAGTTAGGTATTTCGAGCCTTACCTATTTCAGCGGCATTTTGTAATCTACACAGACCATCGAGCGTTAACACACATATTTAAAAAGCGAACGAAATGCCCACGAATGTCACGCTGGTCTCACGAACTTTCGGCCCACTCATTCCAGATCTTGTACAAGCCTGGTCCAGCACATGTTGTGCCAGATACGCTAAGTAGAAATATAGCGGCAATACAGATTAATGAAAATATTGAAACCATTCCATCGGATAAAATGAGAGAATACCAGATGAACGAGCCGAGATGGAAAGAGATTATTGAGTATTTAGAGGGAGGAAAATACCCGAAAAAGAAAAAGAATTTACCTATTCATGATTTTGAAATGAAACAGGGCGTCCTGTATTATGTTAATAGCCAGAATGATAGGGCAGTATTTCAGCTAGTTATTCCGGACGCGTTGCGGTCATCAGCATTAAAGCTTGCGCATGCTTCAAAAATTGCAGGGCATCCGGGGATCTTTAAAACGCACTTAAAAGCAAAGTCTCTATTTTATTTTCCAGGATTACTTTCTGAGGTAATCAATTTCGTGAAGTCGTGCCCTCGTTGCCAGAGGAGGAAAGGCACCCTTAAGGTACAAGTCCCACTTCAGGAATTTCCTGAAATTCGTGAACCGTTAGATCGTGTGGGGGCCGATTTGATTGACTTACACCAGTCATTCAGGAAATAGATATGTGTTGGTGCTAGTTGACCATCTGTCTAGATACACTACACTAGTTGCATTACCTCAGAAGGATTCTCGTACGGTTGCAGATGCGTTCTTGCGTAGGTTCGTTACTGTATTCGGACCTCCTAAAGTTTTAGTCTCTGACCGGGGTCAAGAATTCAATGGGAATATATTTAGAGAAGTTTGTAAGATTTTAGAGACAACTTCGGCTTTTACAACAGCCTACCACCCACAAGCAAACGGAATAACGGAACGGACTAATCGTTCAGTCAAGGATATGCTTGCAATCCTTGCTGAACATGACGCAAACACCTGGGATGAACACCTACCCTATGTTCAGTTCGCCTTGAATACTGCCATCCACCAATCAATTAACACCCAACCACTTCATTTGTTTACTGGTAATCCATGCAATTTCCCCTCGGGTCTGCTTAACAGACATAATGTTGCATACGGGGAGAACTATCCTTCAGAGGTCCTTGGAAAAATGAGAAATGCATGGAATATTGCAGCTGAAGCGTCCAAGAAGGCACGGACTCGGTATGCTCATTTTTATGACAAGAAAGTGCGCCCTCTTGAGTTGACGGAAGGAAGCCTCGTATTGAGAGTGAATGAGGCTGCGCCCGCCAATCAGAGCAGGAAACTAGCTCCGAGGTGGCGAGGACCATATAGAGTAATTAAAAGGGCGGGGCCAGTTAATCTTGTTATAAAAGGAGTGTTCGAGGACCAGGTGGAAAGGACAATTCATGTAAATAAATTGAAACATTATCATGCTAGAGAGGAATTAGAACTGCCTTCAGCGGGTCTAGTTCCTGACTCAGCAGTGCTGACTCATGGCTTCACCGACGAGTCAGAAGATGAGGATGACCCTCTGTCATCGCTCATCAGTAGTCAGGTGCAGTCTCGCCACCCTATGGTGACGAGATCTCGCGCTGTACAGTAAAGTAACTTCCTTGGTTAGTATAATTTAGTATTCATTAGATTTTCCTGTAAAGGCAATGAGGTGTACTATGTCTATACTTAACTCAGGTAGCAACTTTTACCGTGCTCTTGGGTTCCACCTCCACCAAACCCAGAGTATATCTATGCTTCCGCTGTGTTGTGTCTGTCTGTTCCCAGGTCTGATTGGTACACCGACCCAGTTGTTCCAGCCACACGTGAACCCTTGTCTGTAAAGACCGAGGGGGGAGGCACGTTACACAAAGCCCTCCCCCCACCAGACCCAGTAACCCGTACATCAGTTACTTTGGGGATGAGTGACTGTCCAAGAGTCACCCGGCCGACGCCTCACGTCACCAACGAGGTTGTCAGGGCCAGCGAGCTGTCCACATTATAGCAGTCACCGGAGGTGCCATACAACGCCGGGGGTAGCTGTCTCGAGATCACCACTACCCACCTGCTGCGTCATCAAGACTGCAGCCATTCCAGCAGTGTTGGAGGAGAGGTCAAGAAATGGAAAGCACGTAGCAGTACTCAAGAATTTCGCCGGAAGATTAATGATTACGTCATCTGAAGTAACAAGAAAGCAGAAGCAAGGCGGTCACAGGAGGAAGGCACGGTTTCCCTACAGAGTACCGGGACTCGCCAATAGAAGGTCGCAAAATTGTCTCCTTTGGCCTAAAGTCGGCGGTACGAGGGTATACACAGTTGGTGTTTACGGCCTAGTAACCTGGTGACATCAAGAAACGCCTGAGATGACGTGAGCAATGATGGAAGACGAGATTCACCTGTTCTGCAAACAAGCAACCCGCCTCTACGACCTTCTGACACCACTCCTGCTAAGAGACACCGTTGGTACATCCAGTCCTGCTCTGCTGTGGTCATCTGCGCCGTCAAGTTTAACATCAAGACTGCCGTGTGAACTGTGATTGATACGAAGGCGTGTGGACTGTCGAGAGCAAGATTAATGGCCGAAGTAACAGTATTCTACAGCTGTCACTTGGCACTCCGCTCTACTACACTCTGTCGTCATTCAGGAGTACTGGATGGGAGTACAAGATGACCTGGTATTGATGTCTACACATGAGAAGAAGCAAGATCGACACCGTCATCGTCAGCGACTACATTCAGCATCCAGCAGCATCGATTTTTTTTTTTCGATTACTCAATATGAACAATTGATACAAACAACAAAGTTGGCTCTGAACATCTGTGTAAAGAACATCTGGACACTTTTGTTTAAATGTTGAAAAACAGAGTTAGAATCGCAATCCTTTTTAAATGTTGAAAAACAGATTTAAAATAATTCTGGTATAATATATGAAAATTTAACTCTATAAATTGGTCAGTAATCAAAATCGAAGCCCCTGTGTAATTGTCTCAGCCCTGAACAAACGGTTATGGAAAATTATGTTGTGCTATTTTTTTGCAGAATGAACACAGGAGAGGCGGACCAATATAAACATTGACACTTCTAGTGAGTGAGAACACTTGGCTGTACAGTCAGCTGAAACCTGTGATATAGTATAGGAATTTTTTTTTATATTTTTAGATACATGTAATAAACGTTAGGTGTGTTCCTTAACATGTTAAGGTTGACATTGAGTGGGGAGTGGTCAGTACACGGATGTGAACTTGATAGTTCCGTAGTACGCTCCCGGATGACTGAAAGTTCAGTCTGAAGATATAACTTTAATGTTTGTTTGAGCACGGTGTGGCCGGCTCTAGAGGACACATGGACTTGGCTAGTGAAGAGCCAAGAGAGTTTAATAGCTAGTCTTTGATGGTAGAGTAGGGACATGTTATTTAGCTATGTCAGTAAGGATAGGATGTATGTTTCCTGATATTGGAGGATTGCTGTCAGTTGACAGCTGAGAAATTTATGAATTTAAACATGTTGATGTTGGACACTCAAATATTTGTCAAATTTCATTAGTTAGGGTAGCTTTTGTTTGTGGCATGAGTTGAATTGTGGGTTTGGATACTAAACCTCGTGATTTTTAACAAATTAACAAGGTTTACTAAGTGCTTGTGCGGGGGGGTTGTAACAAACTAGGCTGTTGTAAGAATTATTCCAGAAGGTTCCAGAAGTTCGAGTAGGGACCTGACCTCTCAACAACGCCCAGTCCCCTGGGAATTAGCAGGTCTGAGTCACAAATGGCGGGCATCTTTGTTCATAGTTTTGTATAATGAACCATCCTATAGTATTCAGTAATTTAGAGAAATTAGCCTTTATTCATTTTGCATTAAAATTGTATTGTATAATAGTACTGGATACAATATCAAGAGTATTCTAATTATTGAGTTTAAGTCACCATCAGTGACGTCACGAATCAGATCTAACTTGTAAGGCGGAGTGACCGGCGGTCATAGGTCATCAGGGTTGACAGGTCTACTATTTCTCAAAGTTTTAATAACCATTTTTGTGATCGGGAACAGCTCTGCCGTTAGATGCTTGTGTAATTTAATTTCAGTAAAATAATTCAACCAGTCTGGATCAATTCAGTGCAAACAGAGGTTAACTGTTATAACTTAAACCTTGCTAAGTAACTGGGGTAAGCGAGGCGGAAGGTTACAATGCTCTAGTCTGGGCTAGACCAGACGAGGGATAGATCAGTGTGGTCTCCAGAGCAGCTGGGAGAGGTCAAACATCTTACCTCTCTCCAAGACCAGCCCAACATCTTTAGCTGGTTGCCCAAGGTATAGTTGCTATGGTTATTTATAGAATAGTCTTCATTGCCATTCAGGTCAAGTAGGGAGTGTTAAAGTGACAGGGAGTGAACATATTTAGATTTTGTTTTAGTTTTTCTTTTAATAAATTAATTAGTTATTAAATTGCATTTTTATTATTTCCATGTGTTTTATGTGTACACTTGTCCTGGTCACGTGGTCCACACGAGGCAGAGTTGGATTGGGCGCCGATTCTAACATCGATTCTAACCTCGAATCATTCCCGTGTAATTAATTTCACACTCTTAAGTTTCCACGGTCATCGAGTGGGGATCAAGCCCCCAAGGTTGATTAATTAGCGTGATCGATCCAGACCTCGATCATTGCTCTGTGTTACTGGTCTGGTGGTGGCAGCGTAGAGGCGACTCTAGGGTTTTGCTCAAAGCCTAGGTCACGCCATACTGGTTGTAGAATCCTAAGTCGGTCAATCGTCTTAGGACCACGTGGCGTGGAGTTGGCTTTGGTAAAAGTTTTGGAGTCCCTTGGTAGAGAATAAAAAGTAAGAATACGGGTAGGGGGAGTAGAAGGAAAGAGAAGTAGAGAGAGAGAAACCCAACCCGTGTTACAATTTGTTAGACAATTCATTCAGTTTGTGTAAGTCATCTTGTAGCCACATACTATCTTCCACTGTCTTAATCCTCCTAATAATTTTTGCATCTTCAGCAAACAATGAGAAAAACGAGTCTATGCCCTCTGGGGGGTCATTTACATATATCAGAAACAGTGCAGGTTCAAGGACTGAACCCTGTGGGACTCTACTGGTGACACCTCGCCCCTCACAGTGACTCGCTGTTCTCTGGGTTGGAGTTGGAGAAAGCCTAGTTGGTTTGCCAAAATGGTGGGCACCAGGAGCCTCCACATGTACGCCAAGATTTTAGGCGGTTAGAGAATTCTGCATTCTTCGGATGTGGAAGAATATGATGATTGCTTGCATGTAAAGTAGATTAACCAATAGAGTACTGAGGTGAGATCACTTGACTGATGAAGGGAGTGGTGCTAGCACAGTAGGCGGTAGGATAGTGCACTCTTGACCTTAGTGCGGAGAGCTGTCAGTAAAGAGAGCTCCGTGGAAATTTAATGAACGTTGTATATTTATTTTGCATCCATAACCCTGTTACCAAACCAGTATTTACCCAGGTCTTTTCTAAATTTACCGAGGTCTTACCTATAATTCTGGAGGAAGTGAACTATGGCGACAGAGAGCCATAGCTCGTGTACCAGGTACTCAGGTAGTAAAACCAGGTAGATTAATTCTGTCCCTCCACCATTCCCGTGTAACAGGCTCTTCCAAGGAACAGATAGGAAATTATTTTACTTATGTAGGTCGGCCGAGCGGACAGCATGCTGGACTTGTGATCCTGTGGTCCTGGGTTCGATCCCAGGCGCCGGCGAGAAACAATGGGCAGAGTTTCTTTCACCCTATGCCTCTGTTACCTAGCAGTAAAATAGGTACCTGGGTGTTAGTCAGCTGTCACGGGCTGCTTCCTGGGGGTGGAGGCCTGGTCGAGGACCGGGCCGCGGGGACACTAAAAAGCCCCGAAATCATCTCAAGATAACCTCAAGATGTATATGTGTGGTGCCTTAATTGACATTTTGAAGTGATCTTCTGAGTTATGATATTTCGATGCCGGTGCTACATTCTATGAAATGAATTTTTGAAGAAATTAGTTTTCTCGGCAGAAGTGTAGTCGCTCACGGCGAGCCTGTGCTTCCTGAACTAAGAAACAACCAAAACTCCAACATGTCCATATTAGAAAGAGAATGGCAAAGATTGACCAGGTGACTAGATTATGAAAATCGGACGTGTATATACAATAAATATATGGAAATTTGCAAGGCACTCAAGGCTACCATCCATGGTGTGTTCCCAAAGGATGCGAACAACACATGGATGGTGATCCATTGTGTGTTCACAAATGAACCTAAACAGCTCCCAGTACTAGAAGAGGAGGTAACCCCTGACGAGTGAGTATTAAACTTTGAGGTAACAACTGAGGAAGAATATGCACTCAGCATACCTCCAGCATTGATTTTTGAAGAGTGCATACATTAAAGTTCCTTTCTTTTAATGTATACAAGACCCATGCAATTCCTTTAATTAATGCATACAAGAGCGCATACAATTCCCTCTTTAATTCAAAGGGGTATTTGCCCAAATGCTGGAAGAAGGCAAATGTGGTACCAATCGGCAAGAAAAGAGAAAGAAAAGGGGCACTTAACTACAGATCATTTATAACCCTTAAAGAATAATAAGGATAACACTAGTTACACTCCTCTAGAGAATTAGATATGTAAGCAAACGTCAATCTAAACTTTACAGAAGGAAAATCATGCCTGACGAATCTAGTGGAGCTCTGTGATTAGGTAACGAAAGTAAGGCATGACAGAAAAGGATGGGCAGATTGCGTAATTCTGTACTGCCGAAAAGCCTTTGATATAGTACCACACCCGAGATTACTATACACATTGGAGAGGCAGGTGGGAATAGGCGGAAAAGCACTAGCATGAGTAAGGAATTACCAAACACACAGGAGTCAGAGAGTAACCGTGAAGAGTGAGAAGTTGGACTGGCATAGAGTAATGTGAGGGAAACTGACCTGTGAGATTTATATATTGTTTAGTTTACATTAATTTATATAGTAATATATATTTTACGTTAATTTATATTTTTCGATAGCAAACTGTATGATGTTTAAAGTGGAGTGTATGATTTAATATTCCCACAAATCGCTTTCCTTACACATTCTTGTGAGGTTTATGGTTTATATATAGTCATCAATATAAAGTATTGGTTAGTAGACATTCACTACAGTATTAGACTATATATGGTAGTAACTAAATGGGGAGGCCTTATCTGAATATAGTGGGCCTGGTCCACCAGTTATGAACAAGGATGATTACATCAAATAATCCTCGTGGTTGAGGCTGGCATCAACATTTGTACTGGTGTACTAGGTAACCTGTGTTAATTCTTCTTCCTCTTCAATTACACCTGTCAAGGGCACTCACAATAATGGCAGTAATCCTAACAGCTATACTTTACACTTTACTGCTGTGGCAGTAAACCCACAGCTATATCAGAGGAATATTGTTCAATTTAAAGCAAGATATGAGAATATTGCCCACCTGTTGTTTGTTCCAGCTATGCATTCTGACTAGTTCACCCTATAGCTACTTAATATTATTGTTTAATTATTTATTTATATACAAGAAGGTACATTGGGTTTGTGAGGATAAATAGCATGGTATTTACATTCTTGTAAAGTCAGTAGTACGCGCAGCGTTTCGGGCAGGTCCTTAATCTAACAGATAATTTTAAGTAGGTAAATTCTAGCATAATTTATAAAGTGATAACAGGTACATTGCAAGAAAAAAATGAAATGAGAGAGATTAGTAAGTATATTAAAGCACATTGGTAGCTCTAATTGATTGCATTGACACATGTCCTGACTATATATGTCCATGACATGTCCTGACATTGATCAGGAATGAAAGATAATAAATGGGTTTCGATAGACCACTTCCCTTACAGTAGACGTAGACCATGTTAATAATGGAAGAACTGTACTCCCATAACACTGTTGTCCAAGGGAAATTATTGGAGCTAGATTTGCCCCAGCGAGATTGGTATGATTTTAATGGCGACTGCCTGCTGGCCCTCTCCCAAGGACGCCTTGGCTGTTCTGTCTAGATGTCAAGAAGTGGTTAGAGGGTCTACATTTACTTGATTTTTCTACAGATAATTAAGCTGATTCAAGAGAAATGTTTACAGTCCAGAGATTGATATATTAAGGATAATTCCCAACAGAATTAGCAGGTGAATTTAATAGCGACATGTGGCAATGATATCTCCGTTTTCTACCAGAGGAAAATTCCACTGTGCCACGTCTTCTATAAATGAATTTGTTTATTACATAACAACAGCAATATTATCTGCTTATTGTAATAAATGTTAGTAAATGGTGTCGGTTTTTCCGACTAGTAACAAAAGGAGTACCTCAAGGATCGGTACTGGGACTCGTACTATTTCTCATGTATGTAAATGACCTATCTACAGGAGTTCTATTTTATATGTGGATGTTTGCAGACAATGCAAAATTATGAGAAGAGTTGTGAAAGATGAGAATTGTAAGATTCTCCAAGATGACTTAAATAAACTGCAGAGTTGGTCAAAGAAATGAACTCTGGAATTCAACGCCATCTAGTATAACGTGATGAAATGGTATCAGAAGCTATGAGACCGGAAGGCCAGTACATGTTGAAGGGGAAACATCCTCATTGTACTCACTAGAGAAAGATACCTGGGAGTGGGCATAACACCAACCCTAACTCAAGAGGCTCATATAAATAATAATTCATTGTGTCGGGAGAAAGGCAGCCAGAGTATATATACATTCTTGGCTCATCTCCAGGAACCCCCTGTTACGGACCCGAGTCCAGCGTCGGAGCACGGAGCAGTGACGACAACGCCATCTGTGAGTCCGCTCTCGAAACCCACTCCAAATGGACGACGCCATCTAGTGGTGACAGGATAAGCCGGCAACAGGTGCTGGATTCCTGTCCTAGTCAGTTCATGACGTAGCCGCTGCTGACCTCTGGTGAGGTGGCACTTAGACAGTGAACGCCATCTATGGAGCAGAGAGGTGGACGTTTGTGTCTAAGCCTGTAAGTGAGGTGCCCTAGAGCGTCCCGGTATTAATGACGTATCTGATTGCAGAGTCGACCTGGGATTGTTGTGTTGGACGATGAGGCAGTCTACCCAAGGCAGCCAAGGTCTCTTCACCAGTCTGCTGAAGAAGCTGTGAGTCACCCCCGGACGAACTCTGTTGAGAGTGTAATAGCCTGCCTGAGGCGTGGCAGTGTCGGGAATCGCCTTATCCGGGGCTGGCTGGTGGAAGAGACTAGCCACTGTGGTGCTTAGTGAGGAGAGTGATCAGCGGGTCACACGAGGCTCCTGCCTAGGGCTCGCAACCCTAGCATCGGTCGTGGAGTGGCCTACACAGCGGAGCTGATCGGTACCTGCCAGCTACAGGCTGGATTGTGGTTGAAGGCCCCCACGACGAAGCACCCAGTGGGACGGGGATTTGGCTGGCCTGTGGCCAGGGTAGATTCATCATAGAATCATAGTGGATTCATCGTGGGCCACGGAAGAAGGAACCAGGGCTACCCTGAGTGAGCACCGTCGAGCATCCAGTGTCTTCGGAGGAAGACGAACCTGTACATAATAGTGTAGTTATAATCCCTGCGTGTGACTGGTATTTATTTATACATGGTGGTGGAGAAATATATATATATAAATTGGAACATTTGTATCCCTCCCCCTTTAATTTAACTTGCGTTACGGAACACACCCCTTGAAAGCCTCTACTAACTTGGGGCCGGATTCCCAAACTCTACTACCATCAGAGAAGAACCCGGTTGCACCCCAGTAGGGCCATAACATGCCCTTCAAGGTCAAACTACTGACCCTCCCCTGGATGTAACCCATCAACAAGCTGACTAACTCCTGGGTACCTATTTAATACAAGATGAACAGGGGGGGGGGGAATTAGGTGACAGCAAACGTGCCTAACCATTTCTGTCGCTCCCGGGATTCGAACCCGAGCCTGACTCTACTATCGGGACCTTCTCTGTAGCTGCATTATCTTCATTAGCAGAAGTAAGAACATCCTGTAAGGACCTAATAGAGAGGCTGCTAGATCCCTATACCGCCTATGGGAGACCAGTTTCAGAGTATGAGGCCCTTATCATGGAACCAACATCTTACAAAAACAGAAGGAAGCTCGAAAAGGTTCAGAAGATTGATATGAGGCTCGTACCAGAAGTGTATAGGATAAGGCATGAAAAGAGACTGAAGGAACTAAACCTGATGATGCTAGGAAAGAGAAGAGTGGGAGCTTGATGTCGACTTATAAAATACTTTGGGGATTGAAAAAGTGGAAACAGAGGAAATGTTCACAATAAATACTAATACAACACAAGGGCATGAATGGAAGATTCAGACTCAGATGAGTTATATAGGTGTTAGAAAGTTTCCTTATTTAGCAAAAGCGAAGTGGGAAAATGGAATGAACAAAAGGAGCAGGTTGTAGAGGCCAACTCCATTCATAACTTTAAAAGTGGGTATTATAGGGAAATAGATAAGGAGTCACTATATTAGATAACTGGCAGCTAGATAAAGTGGGATTTAAAAGCTAGAGCTTTTAACAGGCTTAAATTGGTGAGTACAAATAGGTGAGTAAACAAATACTGTCTCCATCTGCACCCCTCCAGTGTCCACCAGTACTCTAACCACTTTTAATACGCTCAATATCCATTATTGTAACTAACAGTTTGAGTCCAGAATGGAAATCTGTAATTAGAACATAGGTTTAAAAAGTCAATATCTGAATTTATTATAATTTTAAATAATCCTAAAATCTATGTACCAAGGACATAACATTTTATATATACAGATTTCGTTAAGGGATGGTTTGGGACCGTGCCCCCTTGAGGGAGGCACTGGGATGACCCTGACCCTGTTATGACACTGAACAAAATTACGATTAATCCTACAAAGTTCAGTGAGATGAGCCCCATGCATCTGTCTGCCAACATCAAAGTGTCACCCTTCACCACCTTCCCTACCATTCATCACCTTCCCTACCATTCATCACCTTCCCTACCATTCACCACCTTCCCTACCATTCACCACCTTCCCTACCCTTCACCACCTTCCCTACCATTCACCACCTATACCTTTCATCACCTTCCCTACCATTCACCACCTATACCCTTCATCACCTTCCCTACCCTTCACCACCTTCCCTACCATTCACCTCTTTCCATACCCTTCATCACCTTCCCTACCATTCACCACCTTCCCTACCCTTCACCACCTTCCCTACCATTCACCTCTTTCCATACCATTCATCACCTTCCCTACCATTCACCACCTTCCGTACCCTTCACCACCTTCCCTACCATTCACCACCTTCCATACCCTTCATCACCTTCCCTACCATTCACCACCTTCCATACCCTTCACCACCTTCCCTATCATTCACCTCTTTCCATACCCTTCATCACCTTCCCTACCATTCACCACCTTCCATACCCTTCATCACCTTCCCTACCACTCACCACCTTCCATACCCTTCATCACCTTCCCTACCATTCACCACCTTCCATACCCTTCATCACCTTCCCTACCATTCACCACCTTCCATACCCTTCATCACCTTCCCTACCATTCACCACCTTCCCTACCATTCACCTCTTTCCATACCCTTCATCACCTTCCCTACCATTCACCACCTTCCATACCCTTCACCACCTTCCCTACCAATCACCACCTTCTCTACCATTCACCTCTTTCCATACCCTTCATCACCTTCCCTACCATTCATCACCTTCCATACCCTTCAATTTCTTCCTTACCCTTCACTACATTCACCACTGTCTTTGCTTTTCACAATTTTTTTTCATCACTATGACCATGCACCAAAAAAAAAAAAAAAAAATGGTGATGTATGTTTGTTGGAAGTACCCAGGATGCAGGTTCGAATCCTCCAAATGCCTCCTACTGATTTTTACACTGTAATCAACTTAAATACAATTTTTCTTCATGAATACCATCAGAAGAGGAAATAATGGAATGAAATAATGGATTCTCTGAGAATGAAAACTCAGTTAATATTTTTGAGATTGGATCTGGTGTTTGGTGTTGTGATGATGTCGACGACATCTGTTGAGCGCACCCGACCCCAAAATCTTTTAGGAGGGGAGGTGTGACGATGTCAACACCATTTGTTGAGAGCACTCTACTCCATTTGTTCCCCAGTGCATGGCTGTGATCTTACTGACACCTGTGTAGTTTCATTCTTACTAATCAACTTTTAAAAGCTCATATAAAATTATGTAATTTTCCCTCAGGTGATGACGACATAATATCGTTGTCTGTCGGTGCACTGAGTGCTGTGTTACGTACAGCGACTGACCATCCCTGCTTGTTGATCCTCCTCACAGATGGCTCTGCCTACTACAGCTCGGTCTTCAAGGTCTGCGTCCACACATTATCCTCAAATCAAATAACATTTCACTGAAAGCAATATTATTTTGATCCTGTTGCTAGATAACATTACACAGAACTGTTTATACCTTTGAACGTTGTGCTATAATTATGGTTCTCTTCTACATATTTCATCAGCTGATAAACCAGCTGAAGACGCCTTGCTTGTTTGGATTCTTCGAGGTATCAGCCGGCAGCCATGATGCAAACTTTCTTCAGAAGCAACTCTCAAAATTTGCCACAGAGGCACAACGGGTGTGTCACATAATTATCTGCTTCTGTGATTATTTATAGGATAAAATGTTTGTTTATAATAATGTTTAGTCAATGAAATCTCTCATTTCCTGTATGTTCTCAATTCATACGTCAGAAGAAGAGACGCCATAGGTCAGCTTAACATGGTTAATGTTCTTACACCATTGACTGGTTGGCTTTTACTTGTGTTATTATTTATGGGGTGTTGTCGTCCACAGCTGCGGCAGGTGTCGTGGTGCGTGACAGTGGTGGTGGTGAGCGACGACCTCGCCTTCCTCGCCACCTTCGCCAGGACGTCTAACAACAGCCGACTTTTAGTACCAGAAACGAGGCTCCTGGCGATCACCCGCCAGCCACTCGTACAGCTGGAGGTGGTTAAAGAGACATTCTCCCTCAAGAACGCCATGTTCCTGGTCGTGAACACCAGTTCCGGATCCCTCAGGTCACTTACTAACTCTTCTCCGTGGAATTTTAAGGCATCTGAATGATATTTAGAAATTAATAACATAATAAGTATTACAAAACATTTACAATTGTGACTGTACAGGTGCGGGGTGTACCTGCAGGTGCCGTACAGTCCCCTGGACGCCCAGGCGCTGCAGGTGGCCTCCTGGACGCCCCAGCGAGGCCTCGCTCTCACCTCCAGCCTCCCGCTCTTCCCAGACAAGTTCTCAAGGTGAGGAGTCCGTAACAGATAATAATATATAGTATGTCATATTATAGTTTGGTTGTCTGAATATCAAAGTGCTGGTAAAACTGTTATTACTCTTCTCATATATTTTTAATTACGTTATACATCAGTGATCTATAGTTTCACTAACATATTTTTGACTGACAATAATACTTGAAAATCCAGAGAGGAAATTATGTATCAAAGCTCACAAAGAAAAAACACATGTTTCATTCACCACCTGCCACCTCAAGGGACAGCTGCCTGACAAAGCCATCAAGTACTCACTTTGCCTCAGCTTTCCTACAAGTACCTCACTTTGCCTCAGCTTACCTACAAGTACCTCACTTTGCCTCAGCTTACCTACAAGTACCTCACATTGCCTCAGCTTACCTACAAGTACCTCACCTTGCCTCAGCTTACCTACAAGTACCTCACATTGCCTCAGCTTACCTACAAGAACCTCACCTTGCCTCAGCTTACCTACAAGTACCTCACTTTGCCTCAGCTTAGCTACAAGTATCTCACATTTCCTCAGCTTACTTACAAGTACCTCACCTTGCCTCAGCTTACCTTCAAGTACCTCACCTTGCCTCAGCTTACCTACAAGTACCTCACCTTGCCTCAGCTTACCTACAAGCACCTCACAGTACCCTACCTATCCATGGTCCGATGGTCGACAAGCGTCACGAAGTACCTTACGCTGACCGATATGGCTGGCCATGTATTATAGTATTTTCTGAGCAGCCTCGTGGCAGGCCTGATGGTCAGACTTACGTAGCCTCATGGCAGGCCTGATGCTCAGACTTACATAGCCTCGTGGCAGGCCTGATGCTCAGGCTTACGTAGCCTCGTGGCAGGCCTGATGCTCAGACATAAGCAGCCTCGTGGCAGGCCTGATGCTCAGACTTACGTAGCCTCGTGGCAGGTCTGATGGTCAGACTTACGTAGCCTCGTGGCAGGCCTGACGCTCAGACTTACGTAGCCTCGTGGCAGGCCTGATGCTCAGACATAAGCAGCCTCGTGGCAGGCCTGATGCTCAGACTTCCGTAGCCTCGTGGCAGGCCTGAACTCAGACTTACGTAGCCTCGTGGCAGGTCTGATGCTCAGACTTACGTAGCCTCGTGGCAGGCCTGATGCTTAGACATAAGCAGCCTCGTGGCAGGCCTGATGCTCAGACTTACATAGCCTCGTGGCAGGCCTGATGCTCATAATTACGTAGCCTCGTTGCAGGCCTGATGCTCAGACTTACGTAACTTCGTGGCACTCCTGATGCTCAGACTTACGTAACCTCGTGGCAGGCCTGATGCTCAGACTTACGTAGCCTCGTGGCAGGCCTGATGCTCAGACTTACGTAACTTCGTGGCAGGCCTGATGCTCAGACTTACGTAACTTCGTGGCAGGCCTGGTGTTCAGACTTACGTACCTTCTTGGCAGGCCTGATGCTCAGACTAACGTAGCCTCGTGGCAGGCCTGATGCTCAGACTTACGTAACTTCGTGGCAGGCCTGATGCTCAGACTTACGTAGCTTCGTGGCAGGCCTGATGCTCAGACTTACGCAGCCTCGTGGCAGGCCTGATGCTCAGACTCACGTAGCCTCGTGGCAGACCTGATGCTCAGACTTACGTAGCCTCGTGGCAGGCCTGATACTCAGACTTACGTAATTTCGTGGCAGGCCTGATGCTCAGACTTACGTAGCCTCGTGACAGGCCTGATGCTCAGGCTTACGTAGCCTCGTGGCAGGCCTGATGCTCAGACTTACGCAGCCTCGTGGCAGGCCTGATGCTCAGACTTACGTTGCCTCGTGGCAGGCCTGATGCTCAGGCTTACGTAGCCTCGTGGCAGGCCTGATGCTCAGACTTACGCAGCCTCGTGGCAGGCCTGATGCTCAGACTTACGTAGCCTCGTGGCAGGCCTGTTGCTCAGACTTATGTAGCCTCGTGGCAGGTCTGATGCTCAGACTTACGTAACTTCGTGGCAGGCCTGATGCTCAGACTTACGTAGCCTCGTGGCAGGCCTGATGCTCAGGCTTACGTAGCCTCGTGGCAGGCCTGATGCTCAGACTTACGCAGCCTCGTTGCAGGCCTGATGCTCAGACTTTTGTAGCTTCGTGGCAGGCCTGATGCTCAGACTTACGTAACTTCGTGGCAGGCCTGATGCTCAGGCTTACGTAGCCTCGTGGCAGGCCTGATGCTCAGACTTACGCAGTCTCGTGGCAGGCCTGATGCTCAGATTTACGTAACTTCGTGGCAGGCCTTGTAACAGGAACCTCTGCTCTTTTCAGAAAATCAGAACGAAAAGAAAAAAAATATGCTAGAATCCCTAATATGTAAAATCTCTCCTCCCCACTCCCATCCCTTCTCGCTTTCTCACCCAGTCTCGGCCTTCTCTCGTCTCTCTTCTTCTATCCACCTGGTGCTATACTCTTCTCCCGCCTTGCACAGTACTGACACCACTTCTCGAACGATCGCCTACAAGAATTTGTCAGTCCTGGAGCTCATGGTAGCTGATGGACTGATAAGCCACCGGCGACAATCATGGGATCTCACTTCTCAGCTAGGAAATAAATATAACATAAATCAAACGAATTACTGGCAAAATACATCAAGCATATAAATGTAAATAAAGTACCTAATAATATATATATAGTATGTTATATACAGTAATGCAGAGAATTTAAGAATAGATACATATAATCATATGTTTAAGAGATATTAGGCTAGGCTACACTGTCTTTTTATACTAAGGTATGATCACCTCATACACCATTCATACTTGGTGTATTTGAGGTCATAACATCCAGTACTATAACCACTCAGCCACAAACTGTACAAAAGTATTGGGTAGTTTTCTGACCTTTAACCCCAATTCTCGACAGAGGCTCGTGATTTTTTTGGGCATAGATATTTAATTAAATCAATTCAACATACTAGGGCCGCATGAGTATCAATTTGTGAGTCGAGCTTGAATGGTTCCGAGTTTAAAGTACGAGCCGTCGGGTATTGGGGGTAAAAGTCTTTACTTAGATTAAGGGACGAGGCTGGAGAACCCTTTAATCTTTGACAGGATCGACTGTTTTGTGCGAGTATGAGCAAATATGGATAGCAGGAAATTTCTGATAATTTTCTCGAGATCCATGATTAATGGTGTACCTGGATGGGGTTCTAGGTGTTCAACTCCCCAAGCCCGACCCGGGACCAGGCTTGACTTGTGAAAGCTTGTTACAACAGGCTGTTCCTTGGAGCGACCCAATGGCCCACGTATCCACCACAGCCCGGTTGGTCTGGCACTTTTTGAAGAAAACTATCCAGTTTTCTCTTGAAGGGAACTGTCAAGGAAAAGCGCCAAGCCGTTACGACTTTATAGCCCTGGGAAGGGGTCAGGATAATGATTTGGGATGGGACGTGGGGGACGGAATGGTGCCCAACCACTTGGACGGTCGGGGATTGAACGCCGACCAGCATGAAGCGAGACCGTCTCTTAACCGTCCACCCCAAGTGGCTGGGCTTTAACTCTTGAAGACGTCCACGTTTGTTCCAGCAATGCTTCTGTGATTTGAATAGTACAACCATTGTGAAGGTATCACTGGATTAGTGTATATATCTATATGAATAAAAATGTTTCTATTAGTTTGTTTTGAAAGTAATTAGCTCTGTAGCCGGTGGTCAAGGCCAAACATGATCGTGGGGGTGTGAATGTGACCCTGGCACACTGTTCTCTTTGGAATTCTGGCAACCCCGACCAGCCTATGTTCATCCCGAACCCCACGCCATAATCTATGTCAATATGGGTGAAGCAAGGCCCAAGTATCACTTGAGTTGCACCACATCTCTACCTCTACATACCACAATACACGACATGATGCATCATTTCAAATTACGTAACATACTTACATTTTGTAACTATGACCAAAGACGGTTTGAACTAGCTATAATTGGTACCTTTCGTCGCCACCTCATTGAGTAATATTTGGTTCTGTCGTCAACTAATGGTAGCATTTGCCGGGTTAATTGGTCTTTTTTCAAGTCCAGAAGACCTGGCCAAACCTTTCATGATGTGGATAGTTATGAAGGTTATCGCGTCCTAGCGAGTGTTTTCGCACATCATTTGTTATCCCAACCGAAGGGTTAACGAAAGAGTTCAGGTCCAAGCAAAGTGACACGTAGAATTTCATGAAGTAATACATTATCTTCACTTCACTGACAGGTTCCTCCATAGGCCCAACTTGAGAGTGGTGTCTGTGGAGTCCACCTCGCACAGACTTGTCCTAGTGGACGATCCAGAGGTTCCTGGGAAGAAGAGAATTACCTTCGAGGGAATCATGGCCAATGTTAACGACTATCTTGCCAAAGCTCTCAATTTTACGTAAGTTCAAAATTCTTTATAGTAATTTTTATATATTTTTTTTGGGGTGTTACACGAAATGTATTATTTGTTAAAAACCGATTCATCAGCATTTTCTTACATTTCCTCTCTTAAACGGTTTACATTTACTCTTTCATGCCAAGAATCCAAAGTGAATGGGTTTTGAGCCTAACCTCGCACTGTAAACCTCTCCTGCAGAGTTGTGTTCAACCATATTGATGTTGTGGGAATACTCACAAACATATCCTCATGTTATGGATGCCAAAGTAAAGCTTGTAGTTTTGTAATATCATATGTCATTTATCTATTGGGAGCAAAATATGGATACAGCGCAAGGATTTCAGGTATTTTATCCTTGGTAATAAAATAGGTTGCCAAATCATTCAGCGTGAGCTTAGATTTATCTCTAAATGGCTCAATTTTACTACAATCCAAGATATAGTGTTCGAGTGTGTGTCCCTGTCTTTGTCCATACACTTTACACTTTACTTCATCTAGATTCCTATACAAGCCGAACTGCCAGAGATACTTGTTGCCAAGTCTTATTCGAGCTGTGACAACATCTGTTAGTCTACTGACTTTGTTACTTGCCCCATACACATGTTTTACTTCACACATTTCATTGTGATAAACAATGGACCTGCTAGTTCCAGTTTGCACTGTTCTACTTTCTTCAAATCCATCCAAGGGTTCACGTCTAATGACACTTTTAAAGGACCTATTTGATAACTCAAGATTCCGTTCAATACTGTCTTTATTTACTGCAGCCTTAGCAAGGGCGTCAACTTTATCATGTTCCTGCAGAATTCAGTATTGTGAAAACTAAAATTGTGTAATATCTCCATTGCTCAAACAATTATGTATTAGCGATAAGACCTACCAGTAATGTATAATAACTTACTGTAAATATACAGCTCTTGAAATAGACTAATAGAGCATTCTCTGTAAGTAGCCGACATGTAACTATAAGGTGTGAAGGATAGATGAAATTGTTTATGTAATAGTCTAAGACGAAGTCTGATAAAGACCTTTTGTGCCCTCAGTAATGCTTTTGTGCTACCGCTCACTGAATAAGTATAGGGTGCACAATAAACTAGCCGCCTCCGGCGGCAACAAAAAAAAAAAAGATCGTAGTTACTCGTCAAAACATTACTCATTATCGCTGGAGCAGATTAACAGTATGCATCAATATGAGTCACACATACGAGCAACGAAGACAAGCACTACCCGGATCACTATTTCCACGGCAGGAATAGTGTGGTCCACAAGAAGTGGGGAAGTTATTTACAGGGAATTAACTGGATGAAAAAACTCTGTTTATGCTCTAGGCGCACAAACTTGTAATACTCACTTCTTATTGTTGTAATAAAAATAAATTTACTTTTTTAGTTTCATTACAAACAGAACTGAAAAAATAGAGTATATTAGTGCAGGTCCAAATATATTTACATAAAGTTTCAGGTAAAATTTTGTGTACTCCCACAACACAAAAAATATATATCATACAGTATCTTCATATATTTAACTCAAAACATGCTCTCCTACAATTTTTATTACTCATTTTGATAAATTAAATACCATAACTTTGACTTCCACCATATGTTTTCCATCAGATGATTATTAAATTATACGGAATTCTCTTTTTTTAAATGTATTTCAATTATATTTATAACAAAAACTCTAGAAACATATTTTTCAACAAATTCATAATTCACTCACTCTCTCTGTCTCTGTCACTGTTTATGTTTGGCTATGTCTCTGTCTATGTCACGGTCACTGTCACTGTCTATGTCACTGTCACTGTCTATGTCACGGTCACTGTCACTGTCTATGTCACTGTCACTGTCTATGTCACGGTCACTGTTTATGTCACGGTCACTGTCACTGTCTCTGTCTATGACTCTGGCTATCTGTGTCTATGTCTGTTTCTGTCTTGCTCTCTTTTCTCACTCTCTCTCCGTTTCTTAGTTTCTTTCTCTCTCTCTCTCTCTCTCTCTCTCTCTCTCTCTCTCTCTCTCTCTCTCTCTCTCTCTCTCTCTCTCTCTCTCTCTCTCTCTCTCTCTCTCTCTCTCTCTCTCTCTCTCTCTCTCTGCCTCTTCACCTCCTTGTCTCCCGCTACCTCACTTCATCTCTCTCATTCCCTATGTCCCTCTCCCACGCATGAATCCTCTAAGACATTGTCTCCGCATCCATTCCTTCCTCCCATTCTTTCTCCCCTTTTCCCTCAATTCACTTCTTTTTCTCTCTTCTGCACCCTGTTCTCTCTCTAGCGCCAGAGCTGCTTGGCAGGAACGCTGCCCGCTCTCAGTAGCCTCGTAGGGAAGAACGTGATAGGTCGTGTCGCATGTTGGTCCCACATAGGTGAGGTTTAAACCACCAGAAGGGACATTTATTCTAAGCAGTACTAGAGAGGCAACGTAGAGGAGATACTAGTCAACTTCTAGATGAAGATTCAGAGAGCTCGATCGTGACAGTTGGGCACAAGAAGCTCCGTGACTGAGGAGGCTGTACCCGGCGGACCAAGAGTCTATATGCGGACTGTACAAGGTTGGACCTGCTAGGAGCGTGAGGTGGCAAGTCCTGGTGTAATGTCTCAGCAGTATAGCAACCCTGGGAGAAGCAGATCGTCGACCAGTTGTGAGAAAGAGATCTACTGGGGTTTTACTGAAGAGGAGGAGAAGAAAGGGAACGCTGCACGAAACACACAAAGTCCCCAGAGGGAGCATCTACCAACTGCAACAGGCTGCTTGGACTAAAACCTCTGTTCTATAATAATATGGCAGAATAAATCATTCTTCCATTTTCCTTCCCCATTCCGCCATTTTTGATAGGAAGCGAACATTATTTTATGTTTGGAGAGTGATATACTATGGAGAGAGGGAGCAAGTATTAAAGACAGTATAGAATAAGTATAAATTTGTGTTACATCATATTTAATTAGACTTCATTAAATCTCGAGTAATGACGAAGGTAATTATTATATAAGTGGACCATACAGTAATACGTCTTTGCTGGAAAACGATTAGTAAATCAAAGCCTAATGAGTTCTAATATCAATATTGAAAGGTACTGGTATTCAATTTCAATGCAGAAGTGCTGCTACATAAGGCAGTTAAGATATTTTCGGCCTTAAGCAAATATACTAATATTTTCCGTAAATTGTTTATTCTTTTGCATTGTGTTTCGCTTCACTTCTTGCCTCACCCTCAGTAATGTTTGCCTTGGTCTGGTGTGGGAACACTGAACATAATTAAGATAACACCAGGTGGGGACAAAATTTCCGCTGTATTAATAGAAATTTTCCGGCCTGAATGAAGCATCAGCCAGATTATCGACCAAGGATATCAACTTTTGTGGCGAGCAAATCGGCAGCAAGGAGTCCGGGTCTGTGTCCACGATACATTGATTGGAGACCCGGGAGCTGCTACCTCTCTTGCTACGGCATTGCTAGGCTGAGTGTGGGACACTTTCCCTGTGAGTTACTGACGGTCTTCCATTGGGTGAAGAGTGGCACTGGTGGGAGGGGGGGGGAAGACCCCAGGGTTCTGTCACAATATCCACCACTGACTTGTAATATCCATCTTTCTGAAGATTTATTGATAAATATGAATTTACTTTCATATATATATATATATATATATATATATATATATATATATATATATATATATATATATATATATATACATATATATACATATATATATAAATATATATATATACATATATATATATATATATATAAGCCTATACTTGCATAAACCACAAGTGAAGATAAACAATCTTTGGACAACACCCACCAGTGGGACTCGAACCCAGAAAGCACAACTACCTTCCAGTAGCTGGCATAACTAGTATGCTTTAACCCACTACGCCATCAGACCTTACAAAAGAAGTAGATAGTTCGAGATATATATATCTCAAACATCTCTACCTCCCGAAGGCACCAGATGAGTGAGGGGTCAGTCTGCAATTTTCGTCAAGCCACTGTCAATGTGAGAGAACTCGTGTCCAGCTTATAAGCCTATACTTGCATAAACCACAAGTGAAGATAAACAATCTTTGGACAACACCCACCAGTGGGACTCGAACCCAGAAAGCACAACTACCTTCCAGTAGCTGGCATAACTAGTATGCTTTAACCCACTACGCCATCAGACCTTACAAAAGAAGTAGATAGTTCGAGATATATATATCTCAAACATCTCTACCTCCCGAAGGCACCAGATGAGTGAGGGGTCAGTCTGCAATTTTCGTCAAGCCACTGTCAATGTGAGAGAACTCGTGTCCAGCTTATAAGCCTATACTTGCATAAACCACAAGTGAAGATAAACAATCTTTGGACAACACCCACCAGTGGGACTCGAACCCAGAAAGCACAACTACCTTCCAGTAGCTGGCATAACTAGTATGCTTTAACCCACTACGCCATCAGACCTTACAAAAGAAGTAGATAGTTCGAGATATATATATCTCAAACATCTCTACCTCCCGAAGGCACCAGATGAGTGAGGGGTCAGTCTGCAATTTTCGTCAAGCCACTGTCAATGTGAGAGAACTCGTGTCCAGCTTATAAGCCTATACTTGCATAAACCACAAGTGAAGATAAACAAACTTTGGACAACACCCACCAGTGGGACTCGAACCCAGAAAGCACAACTACCTTCCAGTAGCTGGCATAACTAGTATGCTTTAACCCACTACGCCATCAGACCTTACAAAAGAAGTAGATAGTTCGAGATATATATATCTCAAACATCTCTACCTCCCGAAGGCACCAGATGAGTGAGGGGTCAGTCTGCAATTTTCGTCAAGCCACTGTCAATGTGAGAGAACTCGTGTCCAGCTTATAAGCCTATACTTGCATAAACCACAAGTGAAGATAAACAATCTTTGGACAACACCCACCAGTGGGACTCGAACCCAGAAAGCACAACTACCTTCCAGTAGCTGGCATAACTAGTATGCTTTAACCCACTACGCCATCAGACCTTACAAAAGAAGTAGATAGTTCGAGATATATATATCTCAAACATCTCTACCTCCCGAAGGCACCAGATGAGTGAGGGGTCAGTCTGCAATTTTCGTCAAGCCACTGTCAATGTGAGAGAACTCGTGTCCAGCTTATAAGCCTATACTTGCATAAACCACAAGTGAAGATAAACAATCTTTGGACAACACCCACCAGTGGGACTCGAACCCAGAAAGCACAACTACCTTCCAGTAGCTGGCATAACTAGTATGCTTTAACCCACTACGCCATCAGACCTTACAAAAGAAGTAGATAGTTCGAGATATATATATCTCAAACATCTCTACCTCCCGAAGGCACCAGATGAGTGAGGGGTCAGTCTGCAATTTTCGTCAAGCCACTGTCAATGTGAGAGAACTCGTGTCCAGCTTATAAGCCTATACTTGCATAAACCACAAGTGAAGATAAACAATCTTTGGACAACACCCACCAGTGGGACTCGAACCCAGAAAGCACAACTACCTTCCAGTAGCTGGCATAACTAGTATGCTTTAACCCACTACGCCATCAGACCTTACAAAAGAAGTAGATAGTTCGAGATATATATATCTCAAACATCTCTACCTCCCGAAGGCACCAGATGAGTGAGGGGTCAGTCTGCAATTTTCGTCAAGCCACTGTCAATGTGAGAGAACTCGTGTCCAGCTTATAAGCCTATACTTGCATAAACCACAAGTGAAGATAAACAATCTTTGGACAACACCCACCAGTGGGACTCGAACCCAGAAAGCACAACTACCTTCCAGTAGCTGGCATAACTAGTATGCTTTAACCCACTACGCCATCAGACCTTACAAAAGAAGTAGATAGTTCGAGATATATATATCTCAAACATCTCTACCTCCCGAAGGCACCAGATGAGTGAGGGGTCAGTCTGCAATTTTCGTCAAGCCACTGTCAATGTGAGAGAACTCGTGTCCAGCTTATAAGCCTATACTTGCATAAACCACAAGTGAAGATAAACAATCTTTGGACAACACCCACCAGTGGGACTCGAACCCAGAAAGCACAACTACCTTCCAGTAGCTGGCATAACTAGTATGCTTTAACCCACTACGCCATCAGACCTTACAAAAGAAGTAGATAGTTCGAGATATATATATCTCAAACATCTCTACCTCCCGAAGGCACCAGATGAGTGAGGGGTCAGTCTGCAATTTTCGTCAAGCCACTGTCAATGTGAGAGAACTCGTGTCCAGCTTATAAGCCTATACTTGCATAAACCACAAGTGAAGATAAACAATCTTTGGACAACACCCACCAGTGGGACTCGAACCCAGAAAGCACAACTACCTTCCAGTAGCTGGCATAACTAGTATGCTTTAACCCACTACGCCATCAGACCTTACAAAAGAAGTAGATAGTTCGAGATATATATATCTCAAACATCTCTACCTCCCGAAGGCACCAGATGAGTGAGGGGTCAGTCTGCAATTTTCGTCAAGCCACTGTCAATGTGAGAGAACTCGTGTCCAGCTTATAAGCCTATACTTGCATAAACCACAAGTGAAGATAAACAATCTTTGGACAACACCCACCAGTGGGACTCGAACCCAGAAAGCACAACTACCTTCCAGTAGCTGGCATAACTAGTATGCTTTAACCCACTACGCCATCAGACCTTACAAAAGAAGTAGATAGTTCGAGATATATATATCTCAAACATCTCTACCTCCCGAAGGCACCAGATGAGTGAGGGGTCAGTCTGCAATTTTCGTCAAGCCACTGTCAATGTGAGAGAACTCGTGTCCAGCTTATAAGCCTATACTTGCATAAACCACAAGTGAAGATAAACAATCTTTGGACAACACCCACCAGTGGGACTCGAACCCAGAAAGCACAACTACCTTCCAGTAGCTGGCATAACTAGTATGCTTTAACCCACTACGCCATCAGACCTTACAAAAGAAGTAGATAGTTCGAGATATATATATCTCAAACATCTCTACCTCCCGAAGGCACCAGATGAGTGAGGGGTCAGTCTGCAATTTTCGTCAAGCCACTGTCAATGTGAGAGAACTCGTGTCCAGCTTATAAGCCTATACTTGCATAAACCACAAGTGAAGATAAACAATCTTTGGACAACACCCACCAGTGGGACTCGAACCCAGAAAGCACAACTACCTTCCAGTAGCTGGCATAACTAGTATGCTTTAACCCACTACGCCATCAGACCTTACAAAAGAAGTAGATAGTTCGAGATATATATATCTCAAACATCTCTACCTCCCGAAGGCACCAGATGAGTGAGGGGTCAGTCTGCAATTTTCGTCAAGCCACTGTCAATGTGAGAGAACTCGTGTCCAGCTTATAAGCCTATACTTGCATAAACCACAAGTGAAGATAAACAATCTTTGGACAACACCCACCAGTGGGACTCGAACCCAGAAAGCACAACTACCTTCCAGTAGCTGGCATAACTAGTATGCTTTAACCCACTACGCCATCAGACCTTACAAAAGAAGTAGATAGTTCGAGATATATATATCTCAAACATCTCTACCTCCCGAAGGCACCAGATGAGTGAGGGGTCAGTCTGCAATTTTCGTCAAGCCACTGTCAATGTGAGAGAACTCGTGTCCAGCTTATAAGCCTATACTTGCATAAACCACAAGTGAAGATAAACAATCTTTGGACAACACCCACCAGTGGGACTCGAACCCAGAAAGCACAACTACCTTCCAGTAGCTGGCATAACTAGTATGCTTTAACCCACTACGCCATCAGACCTTACAAAAGAAGTAGATAGTTCGAGATATATATATCTCAAACATCTCTACCTCCCGAAGGCACCAGATGAGTGAGGGGTCAGTCTGCAATTTTCGTCAAGCCACTGTCAATGTGAGAGAACTCGTGTCCAGCTTATAAGCCTATACTTGCATAAACCACAAGTGAAGATAAACAATCTTTGGACAACACCCACCAGTGGGACTCGAACCCAGAAAGCACAACTACCTTCCAGTAGCTGGCATAACTAGTATGCTTTAACCCACTACGCCATCAGACCTTACAAAAGAAGTAGATAGTTCGAGATATATATATCTCAAACATCTCTACCTCCCGAAGGCACCAGATGAGTGAGGGGTCAGTCTGCAATTTTCGTCAAGCCACTGTCAATGTGAGAGAACTCGTGTCCAGCTTATAAGCCTATACTTGCATAAACCACAAGTGAAGATAAACAATCTTTGGACAACACCCACCAGTGGGACTCGAACCCAGAAAGCACAACTACCTTCCAGTAGCTGGCATAACTAGTATGCTTTAACCCACTACGCCATCAGACCTTACAAAAGAAGTAGATAGTTCGAGATATATATATCTCAAACATCTCTACCTCCCGAAGGCACCAGATGAGTGAGGGGTCAGTCTGCAATTTTCGTCAAGCCACTGTCAATGTGAGAGAACTCGTGTCCAGCTTATAAGCCTATACTTGCATAAACCACAAGTGAAGATAAACAATCTTTGGACAACACCCACCAGTGGGACTCGAACCCAGAAAGCACAACTACCTTCCAGTAGCTGGCATAACTAGTATGCTTTAACCCACTACGCCATCAGACCTTACAAAAGAAGTAGATAGTTCGAGATATATATATCTCAAACATCTCTACCTCCCGAAGGCACCAGATGAGTGAGGGGTCAGTCTGCAATTTTCGTCAAGCCACTGTCAATGTGAGAGAACTCGTGTCCAGCTTATAAGCCTATACTTGCATAAACCACAAGTGAAGATAAACAATCTTTGGACAACACCCACCAGTGGGACTCGAACCCAGAAAGCACAACTACCTTCCAGTAGCTGGCATAACTAGTATGCTTTAACCCACTACGCCATCAGACCTTACAAAAGAAGTAGATAGTTCGAGATATATATATCTCAAACATCTCTACCTCCCGAAGGCACCAGATGAGTGAGGGGTCAGTCTGCAATTTTCGTCAAGCCACTGTCAATGTGAGAGAACTCGTGTCCAGCTTATAAGCCTATACTTGCATAAACCACAAGTGAAGATAAACAATCTTTGGACAACACCCACCAGTGGGACTCGAACCCAGAAAGCACAACTACCTTCCAGTAGCTGGCATAACTAGTATGCTTTAACCCACTACGCCATCAGACCTTACAAAAGAAGTAGATAGTTCGAGATATATATATCTCAAACATCTCTACCTCCCGAAGGCACCAGATGAGTGAGGGGTCAGTCTGCAATTTTCGTCAAGCCACTGTCAATGTGAGAGAACTCGTGTCCAGCTTATAAGCCTATACTTGCATAAACCACAAGTGAAGATAAACAATCTTTGGACAACACCCACCAGTGGGACTCGAACCCAGAAAGCACAACTACCTTCCAGTAGCTGGCATAACTAGTATGCTTTAACCCACTACGCCATCAGACCTTACAAAAGAAGTAGATAGTTCGAGATATATATATCTCAAACATCTCTACCTCCCGAAGGCACCAGATGAGTGAGGGGTCAGTCTGCAATTTTCGTCAAGCCACTGTCAATGTGAGAGAACTCGTGTCCAGCTTATAAGCCTATACTTGCATAAACCACAAGTGAAGATAAACAATCTTTGGACAACACCCACCAGTGGGACTCGAACCCAGAAAGCACAACTACCTTCCAGTAGCTGGCATAACTAGTATGCTTTAACCCACTACGCCATCAGACCTTACAAAAGAAGTAGATAGTTCGAGATATATATATCTCAAACATCTCTACCTCCCGAAGGCACCAGATGAGTGAGGGGTCAGTCTGCAATTTTCGTCAAGCCACTGTCAATGTGAGAGAACTCGTGTCCAGCTTATAAGCCTATACTTGCATAAACCACAAGTGAAGATAAACAATCTTTGGACAACACCCACCAGTGGGACTCGAACCCAGAAAGCACAACTACCTTCCAGTAGCTGGCATAACTAGTATGCTTTAACCCACTACGCCATCAGACCTTACAAAAGAAGTAGATAGTTCGAGATATATATATCTCAAACATCTCTACCTCCCGAAGGCACCAGATGAGTGAGGGGTCAGTCTGCAATTTTCGTCAAGCCACTGTCAATGTGAGAGAACTCGTGTCCAGCTTATAAGCCTATACTTGCATAAACCACAAGTGAAGATAAACAATCTTTGGACAACACCCACCAGTGGGACTCGAACCCAGAAAGCACAACTACCTTCCAGTAGCTGGCATAACTAGTATGCTTTAACCCACTACGCCATCAGACCTTACAAAAGAAGTAGATAGTTCGAGATATATATATCTCAAACATCTCTACCTCCCGAAGGCACCAGATGAGTGAGGGGTCAGTCTGCAATTTTCGTCAAGCCACTGTCAATGTGAGAGAACTCGTGTCCAGCTTATAAGCCTATACTTGCATAAACCACAAGTGAAGATAAACAATCTTTGGACAACACCCACCAGTGGGACTCGAACCCAGAAAGCACAACTACCTTCCAGTAGCTGGCATAACTAGTATGCTTTAACCCACTACGCCATCAGACCTTACAAAAGAAGTAGATAGTTCGAGATATATATATCTCAAACATCTCTACCTCCCGAAGGCACAACTGGAAGGTAGTTGTGCTTTCTGGGTTCGAGTCCCACTGGTGGGTGTTGTCCAAAGATTGTTTATCTTCACTTGTGGTTTATGCAAGTATAGGCTTATAAGCTGGACACGAGTTCTCTCACATTGACAGTGGCTTGACGAAAATTGCAGACTGACCCCTCACTCATCTGGTGCCTTCGGGAGGTAGAGATGTTTGAGATATATATATCTCGAACTATCTACTTCTTTTGTAAGGTCTGATGGCGTAGTGGGTTAAAGCATACTAGTTATGCCAGCTACTGGAAGGTAGTTGTGCTTTCTGGGTTCGAGTCCCACTGGTGGGTGTTGTCCAAAGATTGTTTATCTTCACTTGTGGTTTATGCAAGTATAGGCTTATAAGCTGGACACGAGTTCTCTCACATTGACAGTGGCTTGACGAAAATTGCAGACTGACCCCTCACTCATCTGGTGCCTTCGGGAGGTAGAGATGTTTGAGATATATATATCTCGAACTATCTACTTCTTTTGTAAGGTCTGATGGCGTAGTGGGTTAAAGCATACTAGTTATGCCAGCTACTGGAAGGTAGTTGTGCTTTCTGGGTTCGAGTCCCACTGGTGGGTGTTGTCCAAAGATTGTTTATCTTCACTTGTGGTTTATGCAAGTATAGGCTTATAAGCTGGACACGAGTTCTCTCACATTGACAGTGGCTTGACGAAAATTGCAGACTGACCCCTCACTCATCTGGTGCCTTCGGGAGGTAGAGATGTTTGAGATATATATATCTCGAACTATCTACTTCTTTTGTAAGGTCTGATGGCGTAGTGGGTTAAAGCATACTAGTTATGCCAGCTACTGGAAGGTAGTTGTGCTTTCTGGGTTCGAGTCCCACTGGTGGGTGTTGTCCAAAGATTGTTTATCTTCACTTGTGGTTTATGCAAGTATAGGCTTATAAGCTGGACACGAGTTCTCTCACATTGACAGTGGCTTGACGAAAATTGCAGACTGACCCCTCACTCATCTGGTGCCTTCGGGAGGTAGAGATGTTTGAGATATATATATCTCGAACTATCTACTTCTTTTGTAAGGTCTGATGGCGTAGTGGGTTAAAGCATACTAGTTATGCCAGCTACTGGAAGGTAGTTGTGCTTTCTGGGTTCGAGTCCCACTGGTGGGTGTTGTCCAAAGATTGTTTATCTTCACTTGTGGTTTATGCAAGTATAGGCTTATAAGCTGGACACGAGTTCTCTCACATTGACAGTGGCTTGACGAAAATTGCAGACTGACCCCTCACTCATCTGGTGCCTTCGGGAGGTAGAGATGTTTGAGATATATATATCTCGAACTATCTACTTCTTTTGTAAGGTCTGATGGCGTAGTGGGTTAAAGCATACTAGTTATGCCAGCTACTGGAAGGTAGTTGTGCTTTCTGGGTTCGAGTCCCACTGGTGGGTGTTGTCCAAAGATTGTTTATCTTCACTTGTGGTTTATGCAAGTATAGGCTTATAAGCTGGACACGAGTTCTCTCACATTGACAGTGGCTTGACGAAAATTGCAGACTGACCCCTCACTCATCTGGTGCCTTCGGGAGGTAGAGATGTTTGAGATATATATATCTCGAACTATCTACTTCTTTTGTAAGGTCTGATGGCGTAGTGGGTTAAAGCATACTAGTTATGCCAGCTACTGGAAGGTAGTTGTGCTTTCTGGGTTCGAGTCCCACTGGTGGGTGTTGTCCAAAGATTGTTTATCTTCACTTGTGGTTTATGCAAGTATAGGCTTATAAGCTGGACACGAGTTCTCTCACATTGACAGTGGCTTGACGAAAATTGCAGACTGACCCCTCACTCATCTGGTGCCTTCGGGAGGTAGAGATGTTTGAGATATATATATCTCGAACTATCTACTTCTTTTGTAAGGTCTGATGGCGTAGTGGGTTAAAGCATACTAGTTATGCCAGCTACTGGAAGGTAGTTGTGCTTTCTGGGTTCGAGTCCCACTGGTGGGTGTTGTCCAAAGATTGTTTATCTTCACTTGTGGTTTATGCAAGTATAGGCTTATAAGCTGGACACGAGTTCTCTCACATTGACAGTGGCTTGACGAAAATTGCAGACTGACCCCTCACTCATCTGGTGCCTTCGGGAGGTAGAGATGTTTGAGATATATATATCTCGAACTATCTACTTCTTTTGTAAGGTCTGATGGCGTAGTGGGTTAAAGCATACTAGTTATGCCAGCTACTGGAAGGTAGTTGTGCTTTCTGGGTTCGAGTCCCACTGGTGGGTGTTGTCCAAAGATTGTTTATCTTCACTTGTGGTTTATGCAAGTATAGGCTTATAAGCTGGACACGAGTTCTCTCACATTGACAGTGGCTTGACGAAAATTGCAGACTGACCCCTCACTCATCTGGTGCCTTCGGGAGGTAGAGATGTTTGAGATATATATATCTCGAACTATCTACTTCTTTTGTAAGGTCTGATGGCGTAGTGGGTTAAAGCATACTAGTTATGCCAGCTACTGGAAGGTAGTTGTGCTTTCTGGGTTCGAGTCCCACTGGTGGGTGTTGTCCAAAGATTGTTTATCTTCACTTGTGGTTTATGCAAGTATAGGCTTATAAGCTGGACACGAGTTCTCTCACATTGACAGTGGCTTGACGAAAATTGCAGACTGACCCCTCACTCATCTGGTGCCTTCGGGAGGTAGAGATGTTTGAGATATATATATCTCGAACTATCTACTTCTTTTGTAAGGTCTGATGGCGTAGTGGGTTAAAGCATACTAGTTATGCCAGCTACTGGAAGGTAGTTGTGCTTTCTGGGTTCGAGTCCCACTGGTGGGTGTTGTCCAAAGATTGTTTATCTTCACTTGTGGTTTATGCAAGTATAGGCTTATAAGCTGGACACGAGTTCTCTCACATTGACAGTGGCTTGACGAAAATTGCAGACTGACCCCTCACTCATCTGGTGCCTTCGGGAGGTAGAGATGTTTGAGATATATATATCTCGAACTATCTACTTCTTTTGTAAGGTCTGATGGCGTAGTGGGTTAAAGCATACTAGTTATGCCAGCTACTGGAAGGTAGTTGTGCTTTCTGGGTTCGAGTCCCACTGGTGGGTGTTGTCCAAAGATTGTTTATCTTCACTTGTGGTTTATGCAAGTATAGGCTTATAAGCTGGACACGAGTTCTCTCACATTGACAGTGGCTTGACGAAAATTGCAGACTGACCCCTCACTCATCTGGTGCCTTCGGGAGGTAGAGATGTTTGAGATATATATATCTCGAACTATCTACTTCTTTTGTAAGGTCTGATGGCGTAGTGGGTTAAAGCATACTAGTTATGCCAGCTACTGGAAGGTAGTTGTGCTTTCTGGGTTCGAGTCCCACTGGTGGGTGTTGTCCAAAGATTATATATATATATATATATATATATATATATATATATATATATATATGTATGGGCGCCTTAACTGGCAACTACAGGGCGCCTTAATCCGCTTGACTATCACGGCCGGACAAAAGGAAGTGGTAGCCGAGGCTATTTGAACCACTTCCCCGCCGGCAACTCGGATGGTAATCTTGGGCATAGCATTTCACCAAATCACCTCATTCTTTGGGGCACACGTGAGGAACACAAATGCAAACAAGCCTGAATGGTCCCCAGGACTATATGCGACTGAAAACTCACACCCCAGAAGTGACTCGAACCCATACTCCCAGGAGCAACGCAACTGGTAACTACAGGGCGCCTTAATCCGCTTGACCATCACGGCCGGACAAAAGGAAGTGGTAGCCGAGGCACTTTCTTTTGTCCGGCCGTGATGGTCAAGCGGATTAAGGCGCCCTGTAGTTACCAGTTGCGTTGCTCCTGGGAGTATGGGTTCGAGTCACTTCTGGGGTGTGAGTTTTCAGTCGCATATAGTCCTGGGGACCATTCAGGCTTGTTTGCATTTGTGTTCCTCACGTGTGCCCCAAAGAATGAGGTGATTTGGTGAAATGCTATGCCCAAGATTACCATCCGAGTTGCCGGCAGGGGAAGTGGTTCAAATAGCCTCGGCTACCACATCCTTTTGTCCAGCCGTGATGGTCAAGCGGATTAAGGCGCCCTGTAGTTACCAGTTGCGTTGCTCCTGGGAGTATGGGTTCGAGTCACTTCTGGGGTGTGAGTTTTCAGTCATATATATATATATATATATATATATATATATATATATATATATATATATATATATATATATATATATATATATATATAAATATATATATGTATATATTATATATATATACATATATATGTCGTACCTAGTAGCCAGAACGCACTTTTCAGCCTACTATACAAGGCCCGATTTGCCTAATAAGCCAAGTTTTCATTAACTAATTGTTTTTCGACGACCTAACCTACCTAACCTAACCTAACCTAACTTTTTCGGCTACCTAACCTAACCTATAAAGATAGGTTAGGTTAGGTAGGTAGCGTTGGTTAGGTTCGGTCATATATCTACGTTAATTTTAACTCCAATAAAAATAAATTGACCTCATACATAATGAAATGGGTAGCTTTATCATTTCATAAGAAAAAAATTAGGGAAAATATATTAATTCAGGAAAACTTGGCTTATTAGGCAAATCGGGCCTTGCATAGTAGGCTGAGAAGTGCGTTCTGGCTACTAGGTACGACATATATATATATATATATATATATATATATATATATATATATATATATATATATATATATATATGCGAACAAGCCTGAATGGTCCCCAGGACCATATGCAACTGAAAACTCACATCCCAGAAGTGACTCGAACCCATACTGCATGGAGTAACGCAACTGGTATCTACAGGACGCCTTAATCCGCTTGACCATCATGACCGGACATAAGAAAGTGATAACCGAAGCTATTTGAACCACTTCCCCGCCGGCACTCGGATGGTAATCTTAGGCATAGCATTTTATCAAATCACCACATTCTTTAGGGCACACGTGAGGAACACGTGTGATAAATTGATTAAATTCTTTGGGGCACACGTGAGGAACACGTGTGATAAATTGATTCGATAAAATGCTATGCCCAAGATTACCATCCGAGTGCCGGCAGGGAAGTGGTTCAAATAGCTTCGGCTATCACTTCCTTATGTCAGGTCGTGATGGTCAAGTGGATTAAGGCGTCATGTAGATACCAGTTGCATTGCTCCTGGCAGTATGGGTTCGAGTCACTTCTGGGGTGTGAGTTTTCAGTCATATATATATATTTATATATATATATATATATATATATATATATATATATATATAATATATATATATATATATATATTATATATATATGTCGTACCTAATAGCCAGAACGCACTTCTCAGCCTACTATGCAAGGCCCAATTTGCCTAATAAGCCAAGTTTTCATGAATTAATTGTTTTTCGACTACCTAACCTACCTAACCTATCCTAACCTAACTTTTTAGGCTACCTAACCTAACCTAACCTATAAAGATAGGTAAGGTTAGGTAGGGTTGGTTAGGTTCGGTCATATATCTACGTTAATTTTAACTCCAATAAAAAAAAATTGACCTCATCCATAATGAAATGGGTAGCTTTATCATTTCATAAGAAAAAAAAATTAGAGAAAATATATTAATTCAGGAAAACTTGGCTTATTAGGCAAATTGGGCCTTGCATAGTAGGCTGAGAAGTGCGTTCTGGCTACTAGGTACGACATTATATATATATTGTGACGGGAAAGTGTAGATGGTAATGCAGTCCTCACTTTGCCTGATGTTAATGCCTCACATTTACAAAAAAAAAAAAGATCGACTGCTTGGCTGTTGTCTGTGGTAAAGTAAGGGAAGACATGCAAAACACATAGTATGAACAATGAAACTTTAATTAACTTAAAAACAAATTATGAATAAGACAATTCCTTGGCTATGTACAGTGCAAATTAACAAGTCAAAAAAAACATAAAAATAAGAACTGTGGTGACGTTACTCTACAAATAAAAAAAAAAAACAGAAAAATGATTAACCCTTCAATTGCGCATCGCATCATATGATGCTTTGACCGACTTGCAGTAAATTGCACATCGCGTCATGTGATGCTTTGGAGTACTACGCAAGATTTAAACGGCCCGCGGATACACGGGGTTCACCACACCTTCATCAGGGCTCTTGTAAACAGACGCCACTTTTAAAAAAAATCGTGGGCCAAACTCCCGGGTGTTAGGGGCCTCAGTATTGAGTGAGCTACCAAGCCTGACGCACACAGCATGAACTCACAGCACTGCTGTTCAGCTTGTGACCACAACATCGCTTAAAAATGCCATAATATTCTTGTTCATGCTATTATGTAGCGATGATATTATTACAGAAGACCCCTGACTGTGATAAAACTGACCAGGGTTCTGATAATAGCAGGATTGTGGTGATATTTAGCGCTGTGCTCAATGGAGGGAGGAGTAATGCTGTTGGAGGAGAGGGTAGTGGCGTTATCTTCTGACTGTGTGGCCACCTTTTATTGACTGCACTCACCATACCAGCTTAGTGGTTCGCTATGGTGAACACAAATGTAGATACTTATATATAACGTGTGTATAAACAGCAAGAGGAGTAGGTTGGGAGCCGCCATTTTGGTGAGGGAGGAGCGTCGTCTGCAGGGCTTACCATGTTGTTTACTGATGACCACGATGGTCTTTGGGCACCATACCAGTTTACTTGTACAAATATGGTGAATAAAACAGGTAGATATTTATATATAATGTGTGTATATAGCGTAATAACACCACAAACAGTATTGTTGGAGGAGAAATATTAGTACGTCTGGCCTTGAGGGCGGCAGCAATCAGTTGACTGTGTGAGATCCTATGTCTTTGTGCCTTTACTCACCATACAAGCTTAGATGTACAGTTATGGTGAACAAAACATGTAAATACTTATATATAACGTCTGTATATAAAAGCAAAAGCAGTATGGTGGGTGGAGAATGGTGGCAAGTCAGGTGAAGTGAGGGAGGGAGGGAGTGGCAGCCAGTGGCGGGCTGCCACTGGCTGCCACTGCCAATCAGCATACCAACTTAGTGGTTCGAATATGGTGAACACGAATGTAGATACTTATATATAGCGTCTGTATATAGTGAATAAAAGCAAAAACAGTATTGTGGGAGGAGAATGTGGGGAGTCAGGTGATTTGAGGGAGGGCGTGAGTGGCTAGCTGCTTCACGGCGGTCACTCCTCGTTACTTTTTGACTCATAATAGCAACTTAGTGGTTCGTTATGGTGAACAAAACATGCAGATACTTATATATAACCTGTGTATATAGTGTAATAACCGACTAAGTATTTGTTCACTGTTTGATGAACATAATTGAATCAACAATATGCACACCATATTTTTGAGTACAGCGATGATTCACTCATTTTATTATATAAATATATCACACTACACACTATTGAATAATATTACAGCAAAAAAACTACGAAAAATCAGTCAGAGACATTGAAATAATTAGGTAATTATCTCTTTGTGGCAACTCCGGCCTGACATCTGGCGATCAACAGACCGCCTGTGACACACGCTGAGTCAGCGCCTGTTTTTTAACAGACTTCCCCACCCTATAGCAGGCAATATATGCCACTTACGATTTTTTTTTTGTATGCACCAGTGGGTGTCAAATTGTATATAGCTATGCACCATTTAAGAGTTAAACAGGTGCTGAGAATATAGCTCTAGCTGAGAACATCCATCAATAAACAGAGCGTATATCAGTTGGTTGTTTACAGTTTGAGAGCACAAGATATTCTAACTTCAATGACTGGTTCAGGCCCCAGACATCGGCTAGGTAGAGGGCGCTTAGGTGCAGAGGTGCAGTGGTGCAGACGTCGATTCACCAATCAGAAGCAGGCAGGCTGGAAATGGTAGTTTGGTGATCGGCGACGAGGGAGGGGGGAGGGTGGCGAGCGAGTGTGATGATACGTTTGCGCCTGGCAAAACGTAATTGACTCAAAATTTACTGCACTTGCTTGTAGTATTTAGATGTTTTAGATGTACTGAAGTAGCTTGATGGTAGGAAAGAGCAGGCCTAATCTCTCTTGAAGGAGATTATAGTAACAGCTCTCCCCCGAAGCCTGCTCTTACGGGTTAAGTACTTCAGTGGCTGTTGTAGAGGTAAGAGTAGCTATCTCTACCTCGTATACTCTGGAGATGGCGTCGGCTATGATGTTGTCCGAACCTTTGATGTAGAAGATCTCCAGATTAAAATTCTGCAAGTACAGGGCCCAGCGTAGAAGACGTTGATTGCTGAACTGGGCCTGTTGTAGGAACCGCAGGGGATTGTGGTCCGAGTAGATGGTAATAGTCCGATTCCCCTGTAGGTAAGGTTCAAAATGTTGCAGATTCAGTACGATGGAGAGGAGTTCCTTTTCGATAGTGCTGTAGTTTTTCTGGTGAGGTTTCAACTTGTAGCTGTAGTAGCTAACAGGAAGAACCTCCTCGCCTCGTTGTTGCATCAGGACGCCCCCGATGCCGGTACCACTGGCGTCGACATTGATGATGAAGGGCTTCATGATATCTGGAGAGGCGAGAATGGGATCAGAACATAGCAGAGATTTAAGTTGTTCAAAGGCAACGGTCTGTTGAATGGTCCAATGATACCGTTGCTTGGGGCTGGTCAGATTAATCAATGGTGTCGCTACCGTACGAAAATTCTTCACAAACCTACTATAGTAAGATGCAAGTTCAAGGAAGCGCAGGAGCTGCTTCCTGGTCGTAGGTTGTGGGTAATGCTGGATGGCTTTGGTGTGAATTGTTAAAGAAGCTATGCTGCCACTCCCTATCACATAACCCAGATAACGCACTTTACCTTTGGCAAATGTGGACTTGCCCAAGTTGATGGTAAGGCTAGCTGTCAGGAGCTTGGAGAACAGTCGTTGCAGCTGGAGCAGATGTTCGCTTCAGATGTTGGTTGCCACAACGATGTCGTTCAAGTAGGCATAGGTATGATCTAGGCCATAGATGACGCGGTTGACAGCTCTCTGGAAGGTGGCCGGGGCGTTACACAGTCCAAAAGGAAGGCGTTCATATAAGGTGAGGCCAGCCCATGATCCAGAAGGTATTGTAGTTCAGCACGCATAACTTCCTTTTTGTGTGGGCTGATACGGTAGAAGGGTTGACGAATCGGCCGGGTAGCAGGAAGCAGCTGGATGTCGTGCTGAACCACCTTCCACTCCTGGGGATCATCGTTGAACAACTTCTGATGTTCATGAAGAATTTTGATGAGAGGAGCACTATTGCTGTCCTGTAAATAGGTAGGTAGATCATTAAGAATTTCCAAGTTGGAAGGTACTGACTCAGAGTCAGAGCTTTCCGGAGGAGAAGCAGGGAAGGTCTCACTGTGGAGGTATGGATCTTTGAAAGTGGAGAGTGACATTAACACAGTGGGGGGAATACCTTTATACTCCTTGAGTAGATTGATGTGGCACAACTGGGTCCTCCGTCGCCTATCTGGAGTCTCAAGAACGTAGTTGTGGTTGTTTCTGCACTCCTTGATGCGGTATGGTCCTGAAAACTTATTTTACAATGGAGAACCTGGGATGGGAAAATATGCCAACACGAAGTCTCCTGGTTTAAATTTCCTTATTTTGCTGCGTTAGTCAAAATGGGTCTTCATCCTCTCACGAGCTTTCAACAGATTGTCATTAGCAAATTTACGTACTCTCTCTAGAAGGTGCTTTAAGTTTTGAAGAAACTGGGGCACATTCTGAGGGTCACTGAAGGTGGCATTACATAGAGAGTCTTTAAAAGCTTTGAGAGGTGTACGGCACTTACGTCCGTAGAGCATCTCATAAGGAGATACTCCTAGAGACTCATTGGGGAGACTTCTGAAAATGCACATGGTGAGGTCAAGTTGTTTATCCCAGTCTTTTAAGGTTTCATTGCAAAATTTCTTTAGGAGTGCTTTTATTGTTTGAAGACTACGTTCAAGAGAACCCTGTGAAGCAGGATGATAGGGGCTGGACAATACCTGATTGATGTTGAACTCTTTCAGTGTCTTCTTGAAGAGATCACTGGTGAAGTTGGTGCCACAGTCACTTTGAACCTCCCGTGGAAATCTGTATTGAGTAAAGATCTTCAATAGTTGTTTCACCACTGTAGCAGCCATAATGTTCTTTACAGGAACTGCTATGGGGAATCTGATGGTTTGACACAGGATGGTTAATATATAAGCGTTGCCAGAACTGGTCCGGGGTAAGGGACCAACACAGTCTACGATGAGTCTGTGGAAAGGTTCCGCAGGCACCTGGATGGGAATTAAAGGAGCCTGGGGAATAGGGATGTTAGGTTTCCCTGCCATCTGACATACATAACACTGTTGCACGTAACTTTTGACGTCTTTAACCATACCTGGCCAGTAGTAGTCTTGTCTGATTTCGTGGTAGGTTTTGTTAAAACCATAGTGAGAAAGTGCTAAGTGGGCCAGGTGTAGAATATCGGGCCGTTGGCTGGTGGGAACCACTAGTTGTTCGACATTTGCCCAATCGTCATCCTCCTTCAGCTTATTGGGTCTGTACCTGTGGTAGAGCAACTGATTCTCTAGGAAGAACCCAGGAATACTGTCAGGTTGAGTCTCAGCCTGGAAGAATAATGGTGTTAATGAAAGATCCTCCCTCTGTAACTTACGGAACTCCAACATAGTAAGATTCGGTGGTATATTCTGAGAGTCTTGAAGGACAGCGGTAGCAGTTGAGTCAGCTGGTTGCGGGCGTGCAGCCTGTGCACGGGTGGTCACCAAAACCGGAAGAGAAACTTCATCACTTTCTTGGACCTCTGCTGGAACATACTTAAAGATGGGATTGTCCACTACAGAGTTACACACCTGGGGTTTGTCCATGATGATCAGGTTGGACGGTTGCAGATCTTCTGCCAAGTCGTTACCCAGGAGAAGTTGCACTCCAGACATGGGAAAAGGCTTTTCCCTGATGGCGACTTGGACTTCACCGGTCACGAAAGGACAATCCAGGTGGACTCTGGCGAGTTGATACGGAGTGGTAGCAGTGAGGTCAGTGATAAGGACGGTTTCCCCGGTGTAGGTGATGTTAGGCACAGCCGATTTCAATATTATTGACTGAAGAGCCGCTGTGTCCCTCAAGATCTTCAATTTGAAACGTCCCTCCGAATCTGTACCGTTGGCAGAGACAGTTCCAGGATACAGGTGTTTACTGAAGAGAGAAAGATCATTAACAGTAACACCAACATTCATCACAGGCTTACCGGACTTAGGAGGAGTCGGTTTGGGTTTAGTAGTTTCATTGTTGCCTTTGTAGTGAGCTTTTCCACATTTATCCATGGTATGTCCATAGAGTTTGCAATACTTACAATACAATTGAGAGCTCGCTTGATCGGTACTCACTTTATCATAACTATACCAAGACTTCTTACTGAAAGGTGGTTCTGGTGTAAGCCGATGTATGAGGCTGTAGGTGTCAGCCGACTTCGCACATTTGATGTAGTCTGTTTCTTCTTTGTCTGCTAAATATAAACAGATAGAAGGGGGAACACGTCTCAAGAATTCCTCAACTAGAATGAGGTTGACGAGTTCTGAAAATGTAGAGACATGTGCTGCTTCCAGCCATTTCATGAAATATCTTTTCTTGGTATTGGCAAATTCTAGAAATGGTGGTGGTACTTGCCTTTAGATCACGGAATTTTCGTCTGTAGCTTTCGGTGGAGAGAAGGTAGGCGTCCAAAACTGCTTGCTTCAGGGTCTGGTAGTCATTCTCAGAAGCTAAGGTACTGAGAGTAACCGCAGCTCTACTTTTGAGATGCACTCTGAGAAGGGTAGACCATTGATCTGCAGGCCAGCTAAGTTTTTTAGCTAGGGTCTCAAAAGTGGTGAAAAATACGTCTATCTCTGTCTCAACAAATGGTGGCATTAACTTACTTGCATGGGAGACATTGAAACTTACTGGAAGACTGGCGGTAGCTTGTTGGCGCTGAGTGTGGTGTGTAGTTTCCAACGTGAGTTCTTGTTGACGACATGCGAGAGCCATATCAGCTTGCTTCTTATCATGCTCTCGTTGCATTTCCAGGTGACGTTTTTTTGTTTCCAGCTGTTCCCTCTCCCGCTCACGGAGTAGGGCAGCCTCACGTTCTTTAAGGGCCACCTCGCGTTCCTGTTCTTCCTTCCTTAGAGAAGCCTCACGTTCCTTTCGTTGTAGAGCTTCTTTCGCCAGGGCAGCCTCTCGTTCCCTCATCTAGAGAGCTTCTTTTTGTTGTTCCCGCTCTATGTTGGTTAGTTTGAGCTTCAATTTCATAGCTGCCAGAGCATGTTTATCTGCAATAGAATAGTTTTCGTGAGTTTCAGAGTCTATCTTTCCTTCCTCTAAGAGGTGATCCAAGATTATATTATGCAAGTCACTTTTGTTGGCTCCATGGGGAACATCTAGGTGATACTCGTGTGCAAGAGTTTGTAATTCGGTCCTCTTGGCACGACTTAAGTTCCCTACTTCACTTGCTTGATCGTTACGAAATGCTTGGAGACGAAACATGTTGAAAATAGCAAATAAATGTACAACGAATATACTGGTGATAATGTAAGTGTCAGTAACAGGATGACGTGGCAACTGTCCTGTGGTAATTTAATAGTTAACAATTAACGTTATTATTAGTATGGTAAATTATTAGTCAATCAAAATGGCAGGAAATCTTGTACCCGGTACTCAGTGTAAGAGGATAAGGGCAAGAAAATCCTACTAAATAAGTGAAACCGATAGTTTCTAAAACAAATGAAACATTTAATTGTTTCAAAAGTGAATAAGATAGGCATACCTTGCCAAGTCTCTATAGGACAGAAGCAAGGGTTTTCCTACTAAATGAAATATGATACTTACAGAATTAGCGATCTTTGTGCTCTGAAAAAAGAAAGCTAATTCCCTACCTAAGTAAATATCATCATCTCTGACCGACGTGTAGGGGTGCGAGTGTCAACTGGTGACGAGAACTGCTGTTGAGGTCCCAACTCAGCAACTTAGTCTGTGCTAGAGGAACTAGGGCCCTCTGTATTCTCCTTTGGTCGGATTGCAGAAGATAGGGTGCTTTGACCTGAAGACAAATCAAAGTACCAGGGTACCAAAATGATGATCTGCCGGAATGTGAGAAATATCCTAGGGACAAAAGGTGGAATACACGAGTAATAACACGGAGGGAAGGATGACCAATTAAGAGAATGACTGAGGCCTACAGTCACCACGTAATCCAAAGTTATCCAACACTCACAATATGCTACCCTCGGAAAGCACAAAATACACAGCACCATATAAATATTAAAAGTAATGAAAATATTGAAAAGCAACTGTATCAAAGCCAAGTACACTTTCCACATATTGATGTTCTAGTACTAGCACCTGAGTGCAGCTCCCGGACAGGCCCCAATAAAATGTGACGAGAAATTGTAGATGGTAATGCAGTCCTCACTTTGGCTGATGTTAATGCCTAATCACATTTACCAAAAAAAAAAAGATCGACTGCTTGGCTGTTGTCTGTGGTAAAGTAAGGGAAGACACACAAAACACATAGTATGAACAATATAACTTTTACTTAAAAACAAATTATGAATAAGACAATTCCTTGGCTATGTACAGTGCAAATTAACAAGTCAAAAAATATAATATAAAAATAAGAACTGGGGTGACGTTACTCTACAAATAAAATAAAGACAGAAAAATGATTAAACAGGTGCTGAGAATATAGCGCAAGCTGAGAACATCCACCAATAAACAGAGCGCATATCAGTTGGTTGTTTACAGCTTGAGAGCACAGGATATTCTAACTTCAATGACTGGTTCAAGCCCAGACATCAGCTAGGTAGAGGGCACCGAGGTGCAGAGGTGCAGGGGTCGATTCACCAATCAGAAGCAGGCAGACTGGAAACGGTAGTTTGGTAATCGGCAACGAGGGAGGGGGCAGGGTGGAGAGCGAGTGTGATGATACGTTTGCGCCTGGCAAAACGTATTTGACTCAATATTTACTACATTTGCTTGTAGTATTTAGATGTACTGAAGTAGCTTGATGGTAGGAAAGAGCAGACCTAATCTCTCTTGAAGGAGATTATCGTAACAATATATATATATATATATATATATATATATATATATATATATATATATATATATATATATATATATTTATGATCGATGTTCCCTTCGGGAATCTTAATTTTAAGATGAATAGGAAAACCAGGGATATACTGAACATCTTGTATCAGAATCTTTACTTTAAAAAACATAACGTTTCGAATACTTCTCGTATTCATCATCAGATCTAAAAGAAAAAACAGAAATCACAGTCAAATAGCTGGTAAACAAAGAACTCATACTGAATATAATTGCCTATCAAAGAAAGGAAAAAGCTTAAAAAACAAAACACTTAAGCACACTTAAAGTGATCAATACAAATAAAACTTATTAACTGTCACATATATTAAAACTAATTTAAAATCCATTAAACTACAAGATGAAATTTATAACTACTAAAACAAACCATTCTATTAAACTTACGTGAAGTGATCAGAAGTGAAACTTGATACCTAACACATAGATACTAAACACTATAACAAATATTTATATAATGTCTACAAATCTACAAAATGTATGTAAAATACAAACAAAATAAACGACAATTATAAAGTACTAACCAAAATCTTATAAAAAACTCAAATATTAAATAAAATTAAATACCAAAAAATGTATTATATATCCTACATAGAAGATTATATTAATATACAATGTTAAGACTTGAAATAAGTAAGAAAGGGCAAAGACATGGTAAACTAAACAAAATTAAACTACCAAAATAAACTAAAAATCAAATTACAGGGCCTACTGTGCACTATACAGTGTACAATTGGACAGCTGAAAGGTTGCTATTTAACAGAGGCCGCAGTTCCTTTATATATAAGGATTCCATTACTCTCAAATCTGACTGGCCATTCATACAAGTGTCCAAAATTTTAAAATCAGATTCCAGCAGAGAATGATCAAACTCATAACAATGGTTTCTAATCTCCGAAAATGCTGGTTTAGACAATGGTAATCCAGTCCTAAAAGATAATCCCCGGTGCTCAAGTATCCTAATCTTAAAGTTCCGAATGGAACTCCCGACATATCCAGCATTACAGCTGGAACAATTATACATATATACGACATTTGAGCACAAGGGGATAGGCACTTTATCTTTAAATTTAAAATAAGAGCCTATGGTATTTGTGTTGACAAAAATAAATCTAAAGTCTACTTGAGGATAACACTGCTGCAACAGTCTCCTCAAACGACTCCTTACAGAAAAGCTAATACTGCCATAAAATGGTAATTTAATATATTTAAGATCCCTTTCCACTGTAGTAATCCTACACGATGGATGAAACTTCTTATTTAAGAAATTCCTTATAAAAGTATAAACCATATGCACAGGATAACCATTATTTGAAAAAAAATTCACAAGAAAATTAATTTCCTGATCAAAGTTATTCCAATTAGAACATAAAACAAAGGCCCTATTCAGTAGAGTGCTAATAGCATTTTTCTTAAAAATATCAGGAACAAAGGAATTAAAATTTAAACCTAAACCAGTAAAGGTTGGTTTCCTAAAAACATTAGTGTTGAACCCATTGAGGTTATTCACTTTTACATCAAGAAACGACAATGAATTATCAACTTCACACTCTGCAGTAAACCGTATATTACTATGTTGTGCATTAAGATACTCTCTAAATTTCTCAATATGACATTGGTCCCTAAACAACAAAAAAGTGTCATCTACATATCTTCTGTACTACTTTAAACCAGTCTTGTACAGAAGATATGTAGATGACACTTTTTTGTTGTTTAGGGACCAATGTCATATTGAGAAATTTAGAGAGTATCTTAATGCACAACATAGTAATATACGGTTTACTGCAGAGTGTGAAGTTAATAATTCATTGTCGTTTCTTGATGTAAAAGTGAATAACCTCAATGGGTTCAACACTAATGTTTTTAGGAAACCAACCTTTACTGGTTTAGGTTTAAATTTTAATTCCTTTGTTCCTGATATTTTTAAGAAAAATGCTATTAGCACTCTACTGAATAGGGCCTTTGTTTTATGTTCTAATTGGAATAACTTTGATCAGGAAATTAATTTTCTTGTGAATTTTTTTTCAAATAATGGTTATCCTGTGCATATGGTTTATACTTTTATAAGGAATTTCTTAAATAAGAAGTTTCATCCATCGTGTAGGATTACTACAGTGGAAAGGGATCTTAAATATATTAAATTACCATTTTATGGCAGTATTAGCTTTTCTGTAAGGAGTCGTTTGAGGAGACTGTTGCAGCAGTGTTATCCTCAAGTAGACTTTAGATTTATTTTTGTCAACACAAATACCATAGGCTCTTATTTTAAATTTAAAGATAAAGTGCCTATCCCCTTGTGCTCAAATGTCGTATATATGTATAATTGTTCCAGCTGTAATGCTGGATATGTCGGGAGTTCCATTCGGAACTTTAAGATTAGGATACTTGAGCACCGGGGATTATCTTTTAGGACTGGATTACCATTGTCTAAACCAGCATTTTCGGAGATTAGAAACCATTGTTATGAGTTTGATCATTCTCTGCTGGAATCTGATTTTAAAATTTTGGACACTTGTATGAATGGCCAGTCAGATTTGAGAGTAATGGAATCCTTATATATAAAGGAACTGCGGCCTCTGTTAAATAGCAACCTTTCAGCTGTCCAATTGTACACTGTATAGTGCACAGTAGGCCCTGTAATTTGATTTTTAGTTTATTTTGGTAGTTTAATTTTGTTTAGTTTACCATGTCTTTGCCCTTTCTTACTTATTTCAAGTCTTAACATTGTACATTAATATAATCTTCTATGTAGGATATATAATACATTTTTTGGTATTTAATTTTATTTAATATTTGAGTTTTTTATAAGATTTTGGTTAGTACTTTATAATTGTCGTTTAATTTGTTTGTATTTTACATACATTTTTTGTAGATTTGTAGACATTATATAAATATTTGTTATAGTGTTTAGTATCTATGTGTTAGGTATCAAGTTTCACTTCTGATCACTTCACGTAAGTTTAATAGAATGGTTTGTGTTAGTAGTTATAAATTTCATCTTGTAGTTTAATGGATTTTAAATTAGTTTTAATATATGTGACAGTTAATAAATTTTATTTGTATTGATCACTTTAAGTGTGCTTAAGTGTTTTGTTTTTTAAGCTTTTTCCTTTCTTTGATAGGCAATTATATTCAGTATGAGTTCTTTGTTTACCAGCTATTTGACTGTGATTTCTGTTTTTTCTTTTAGATCTGATGATGAATACGAGAAGTATTCGAAACGTTATGTTTTTTAAAGTAAAGATTCTGATACAAGATGTTCAGTATATCCCTGGTTTTCCTATTCATCTTAAAATATATATATATATATATATATATATATATATATATATATATATATATATATATATATATATATATATGTCGTACCTAGTAGCCAGAATGCACTTCTCAGCCTACTATGCAAGGCCCGATTTGCCTAATAAGCCAAGTTCTCATGAATTGTTTTTCGACTACCTAACCTAACCTAACCTAACTTTTTTGGCTACCTAACCTATAAAGATAGGCTAAGTTAGGTTAGGTAGGGTTGGTTAGGTTCGGTCATATATCTACGTTAATTTTAACTCCAATAAAAAAAATTGACCTCATACATAATGAAATGGGTAGCATTATCATTTCATAAGAAAAAAATTTGAGAAAATATATTAATTCTATATTGAATATATATTGAATTAATATATTTTCTCTAACTTTTTTCTTATGAAATGATAAATCTACACATTTCATTATGTATGAGGTCAATTTTTTTTTATTGGAGTTTAAATTAACGTAGATATATGACCAAACCTAACCAACCCTACCTAACCTAACATAACCTATCTTTATAGGTTAGGTTAGGTTAGGTAACCCAAAAAGTTAGGTTAGGTTAGGTTAGGTAGGTTAGGTAGTCGAAAAACAATTATTTCATGAAAACTTGGCTTATTAGTCAAATTGGGCCTTGCATAGTAGGCTGATAAGTGAGTTCTGGCTACTAGGTACGACATATATATATATATATATATATATATATATATATATATATATATATATATATATGTCGTACCTAGTAGCCAGAACGCACTTCTCAGCCAACTATGCAAGGCCCGATTTGCCTAATAAGCCAAGTTTTCCTGAATTAATATGTTTTCTCTAATTTTTTTGTTATGAAATGATAAAGCTACCCATTTCATTATGTATGATGTAATTTTTTTTTTATTTGAGTTAAAATTAACGTAGATATATGACCGAACCTAACCAACCCTACCTAACCTAACCTAACCTATCTTTATACGTTAGGTTAGGTTAGGCAGCCAGAAAAGTTAGGTTAGGTTAGGTTAGGTAGGTTAGGTTGAGGAAAAAAACATTAATTCATGAAAACTTGGCTTATTAGGCAAATCGGGCCTTGTATAGTAGGCTGAGAAGTGCATTCTGGCTACTAGGTACGACATATATATATATATATATATATATATATATATATATATATATATATATATATATACATATATATATATATATATAAACACAAATGCAAACATTTGTGTTTATATATTTATATATAGACCGTTTATATATAGTTTATATAAATATATTATATTATATATAGTTTATATATTATAGTTCTATATTATATATAGTTTATATATAGACCGACCGATATATATATATATAATATATATATATATATATATATATATATATATATATATATATATATATATATATATTGTGACGGTGTTCCCCCCTTATATTTCTCCCACGCCTGCAGTAAGAGTCATGTCCACTTTACCCAAGCGTTCTCTACGTCGCAGGCATCAATTTGATATATGTGGGAGAGTGGAGTGTTCTCGGAGAGCCGAGAAATTTGTGAAACAGTAATATTTTGGCCTGTGGTTTAGGCCCTTTAGGAAGCCAAGATGGCGCTGGCTATCCTGTTTCCCCGCCAAAACGGTGTGACGTCAGTGGCACCGTATTGGTCACCGACAGCAATGTGGCACCGGGAGCCAATGAAAACCTCCCGTGGCGAAAGTGACGTCACGAAGGAAGGGGGTCCGGGCAGCGCGCCGCGCTGGCGCCAGCAGTCAGACACGACACGTCAAGGAGGTTGGACGTGCGATGATTGGTCCTGTCAGTTTGACAGTTGTTTCCCGCTCCCGTGGATTTACGCGTCACCTGAAGTCTGCCAGTACTCTGTGAGGTCTTCCCTAGTTCATGTGTTTAACCAGAGAGGGAATCGACGGTTATTGAGCAACAAGTGCTCCAGTCAGGTACTGTGCAAGAAGAAGTGAAGTCTGTGCAGTGACGTAGGCGACGTCTGAGGCAGTTCACCCATTCGTGACGGCGTAGTGGCTGACAGAGCCTCTGGGTAGCAGAGGAAGAAGAGGACTATTTGGGATTCCGGACGACTGCAGCTGAGACGTAGGCGGCAGCCGTGTCTGGGAGAAGTCGACGGCCAGGAGACCGACTCCAATCCTACAAGAAGTCGAGGAGGAGCACGGACCTGCAGGGAAGAAGGCACGGAGACGACGCGCTAAACGGTGGGACGGCGAGTGGTTCCTGTAGGACACGACAACGTGTGTGTGGGGGCGTTCCCGACACCAGGACCAGGAGCTACAACTCAACTCTCATCGGAGGATAGGTGGAAGTAGGTGTTTCTAGTTTCCCTCCCCTTTCCCCTTTAGTTAGCTATATTATTCGGCTATATTATCTAGCCTGAGGATTTTATATGTCGTGAGCAAGTCTCACCCATGTCACAGTAAGGCACCAGTGTGCAGTGTAGTACTATCAAGAGTACTTATAATATTCATGTTTATTATTGGTGTGTACAGGCACCCGGAACAAGTGATAAATTTACTGTGTTTTGTATATCTTTCTAGAGACTTTGATGTGAACATATAGTGATAAATTATATATAATATTATGCCAGTATTTGGAAGTTAGGCTATGGGCCCAGAAACTATTTATTTACCATTTATTGATGCCTGATTTATCTATATCATATATATCTATGTTCGTGCATTGAATAACCATTTATGAGTGCAGTGATGTATTGTGTTATCGCAGACGAAAGAAAGTACTGAGAATTCCAGTGTTAAACACTCCATAAGTTACCATTGAAATAAAGGGCAGTGTGTGAAACCATTACAGTGAGTCATTGTCGCATTGATTGTAGAAACGACTGTTTGAGCCCAAGTACAGTGTAACTAAGTAATACGTGCTATTGTTGCCAATATCGAGGGTGCGAGTTTCTAGTAATATTGGAGAACTTAAAGAAACAGCGCGCGTGAATCTAGAAAAACAAGCAATAAACTTTCGTGCGGAGCCAGGCGCTCAGCTGGTCATGACATTGACGAGAGGGGGAGGTGTTGCCATTTAGTGAGCGCATATTATTCGTGGGAATGAACATTTCTCGCCTGGAACAGCTGATTGTGTATTGATATGACCTTGTGACATCTTTCATGAAATTTTAAGTAAAATACAAAATTCTTTTGTGTTTATATCATCCCCTCCATTTATCTTGTGGCTATATTATACTGGAAAGCAAAGAGTGATAAAAGCAAGTACCTGCCTGATTCCTGATCTATTGAGTGTGACCTTGCCAAGGCTACCACTAATTCAAGCAGTCCACTGACGTGTTACTGGACACCGAAAACACCAGTTGGCGACCTTGTGGTTAATAGTAAAGCCCTATTGTTGGGGCGGGCCACACAACAGTTAAGTGAACAAGAAGTGTGTTCCCACTCCTTCTCAATCAGAGGCCGGTTGGGATTGACTGGGATACTCTCCTGGCGTGCAGTGGCGCCGAGAGGATTAGAGCGAAGACCCGCAGGGCTACAGTGAGTGACCTTGAGATACCATTGCTCACCCAGAGTAAGAGCAAGAGTAAGTGTAAACCCCAACATATATATATATATATATATATATATATATATATATATATATATATATATATATATATATATATATATATATATTTGTATATATTTGTTTTGTTTATATATATATATATATATATATATATATATATGTATATATTTGTATATATTTGTTTTGTTTATATATATATATATATATATATATATATATATATATATATATATATATATATATATATATATTTTATTAAATATGACCGAAAAAGTAAGATTAATAATTCTAACACGAATTTTCTCAATCTTTCGTACATTATGCTTCACTGTTGGAGGTAAATCAAAAATCACTTCTCCAAAATTCATTTTTATTTCTAGTCTGACGCGACACGGGCGCGTTTCGTAAAACTTATTACATTTTCAAAGACTTCACAAATACACAACTGATTAGAACTTGCGTTTCCCTGATTTTATATCTACATTTGAGTGAGGTGGGAAGGGTGATGTGGCATTACATTTGAGTGAGGTGGGAAGGATGATGTGGCATTAGAGAATATTAATAGGGTATTAAAAGTATCAACACAAGACAGAACACGAAACAATGGATATTGAATAGAAGTGTTTGTAGAAAGCCTATTGGTCCATATTTCTTGATGCTTCTATATTGGAGCGGAGTCTTGAGGTGGGTAGAATATAGTTGTGCAATAATTGGCTGTTGATTGCTGGTGTTGACTTCTTGATGTGTAGTGCCTCGCAAACGTCAAGCCGCCTGCTATCGCTGTATCTATCGATGATTTCTGTGTTGTTTACTAGGATTTCTCTGGCGATGGTTTGGTTATGGGAAGAGATTATATGTTCCTTAATGGAGCCCTGTTGTTTATGCATCGTTAAACGCCTAGAAAGAGATGTTGTTGTCTTGCCTATATACTGGGTTTTTTGGAGCTTACAGTCCCCAAGTGGGCATTTGAAGGCATAGACGACGTTAGTCTCTTTTAAAGCGTTCTGTTTCGTGTCTGGAGAGTTTCTCATGAGTAGGCTGGCCGTTTTTCTGGTTTTATAGTAAATCGTCAGTTGTATCCTCTGATTTTTGTCTGTAGGGATAACGTTTCTATTAACAATATCTTTCAGGACCCTTTCCTCTGTTTTATGAGCTGTGGAAAAGAAGTTCCTGTAAAATAGTCTAATAGGGGGTATAGGTGTTGTGTTAGTTGTCTCTTCGGAGGTTGCATGGCTTTTCACTTTCCTTCTTATGATGTCTTCGATGAAACCATTGGAGAAGCCGTTATTGACTAGAACCTGCCTTACCCTACAGAGTTCTTCGTCGACTTGCTTCCATTCTGAGCTGTGGCTGAGAGCACGGTCGACGTATGCGTTAACAACACTCCTCTTGTACCTGTCAGGGCAGTCGCTGTTGGCATTTAGGCACATTCCTATGTTTGTTTCCTTTGTGTAGACTGCAGTGTGGAAACCTCCGCCCTTTTCCATGACTGTTACATCTAGAAAAGGCAGCTTCCCATCCTTTTCCGTCTCGTAAGTGAAACGCAGCACGGAACTCTGCTCAAATGCCTCCTTCAGCTCCTGCAGATGTCTGACATCAGGTACCTGTGTAAAAATGTCGTCAACATACCTGCAGTATATGGCCGGTTTCAAGTTCATGTCGACTAAGACTTTTTGCTCGATGGTACCCATGTAGAAGTTTGCAAACAGGACACCTAGGGGAGAACCCATAGCGACCCCATCTACTTGCTTATACATATGCCCATCCTGTATACCAGGATGGGCAGGACACCCTAGGTGTCCTGTTTGCAAACTTCTACATGGGTACCATCGAGCAAAAAGTCTTAGTCGACATGAACTTGAAACCGGCCATATACTGCAGGTATGTTGACGACATTTTTACACAGGTACCTGATGTCAGACATCTGCAGGAGCTGAAGGAGGCATTTGAGCAGAGTTCCGTGCTGCGTTTCACTTACGAGACGGAAAAGGATGGGAAGCTGCCTTTTCTAGATGTAACAGTCATGGAAAAGGGCGGAGGTTTCCACACTGCAGTCTACACAAAGGAAACAAACATAGGAATGTGCCTAAATGCCAACAGCGACTGCCCTGACAGGTACAAGAGGAGTGTTGTTAACGCATACGTCGACCGTGCTCTCAGCCACAGCTCAGAATGGAAGCAAGTCGACGAAGAACTCTGTAGGGTAAGGCAGGTTCTAGTCAATAACGGCTTCTCCAATGGTTTCATCGAAGACATCATAAGAAGGAAAGTGAAAAGCCATGCAACCTCCGAAGAGACAACTAACACAACACCTATACCCCCTATTAGACTATTTTACAGGAACTTCTTTTCCACAGCTCATAAAACAGAGGAAAGGGTCCTGAAAGATATTGTTAATAGAAACGTTATCCCTACAGACAAAAATCAGAGGATACAACTGACGATTTACTATAAAACCAGAAAAACGGCCAGCCTACTCATGAGAAACTCTCCAGACACGAAACAGAACGCTTTAAAAGAGACTAACGTCGTCTATGCCTTCAAATGCCCACTTGGGGACTGTAAGCTCCAAAAAACCCAGTATATAGGCAAGACAACAACATCTCTTTCTAGGCGTTTAACGATGCATAAACAACAGGGCTCCATTAAGGAACATATAATCTCTTCCCATAACCAAACCATCGCCAGAGAAATCCTAGTAAACAACACAGAAATCATCGATAGATACAGCGATAGCAGGCGGCTTGACGTTTGCGAGGCACTACACATCAAGAAGTCAACACCAGCAATCAACAGCCAATTATTGCACAACTATATTCTACCCACCTCAAGACTCCGCTCCAATATAGAAGCATCAAGAAATATGGACCAATAGGCTTTCTACAAACACTTCTATTCAATATCCATTGTTTCGTGTTCTGTCTTGTGTTGATACTTTTAATACCCTATTAATATTCTCTAATGCCACATCATCCTTCCCACCTCACTCAAATGTAATGCCACATCACCCTTCCCACCTCACTCAAATGTAGATATAAAATCAGGGAAACGCAAGTTCTAATCAGTTGTGTATTTGTGAAGTCTTTGAAAATGTAATAAGTTTTACGAAACGCGCCCGTGTCGCGTCAGACTAGAAATAAAAATGAATTTTGGAGAAGTGATTTTTGATTTACCTCCAACAGTGAAGCATAATGTACGAAAGATTGAGAAAATTCGTGTTAGAATTATTAATCTTACTTTTTCGGTCATATTTAATAAAATATGTCTACAGGAAAGACTGCTACCAAAATATACTAATATATATATATATATATATATATATATAAACAAAACAAATATATACAAATATATACATATATATATATATATATATATATATATATATATATATATATATATATATATATATATATATATATATATATATATGTATATATTTGTATATATTTGTTTTGTTTATATATATATATATATATATATATATATATATATATATATATATATATATATATATATATATATATAAACAAAACAAATATATACAAATATATACATATATATATATATATATATATATATATATATATATATATATATATGTATATATTTGTATATATTTGTTTTGTTTATATATATATATATATATATATATATATATATATATATATATATATATATATATATATATATATATATATATAACTGAAAACTCACACCCCAGAAGTGACTCGAACCCATACTCCCAGAAGCAACGCAACTGGTATGTACAAGACGCCTTAATCCACTTGACCATCACGACCGGACATAATGAGGTGATAGCCGAGGCTATTTGAACCACCCCACCGCCGGCACTCGGATAGTAATCTTGGGCATAGCATTTTACCAAATCACCTCATTCTTTGGGGCACGCGTGAGGAACACAAATGCGAACAAGCCTGAATGGTCCCCAGGACATTATGCAACTGAAAACTCACACCCCAGAAGTGACTCGAACCCATACTCCCAGAAGCAACGCAACTGGTATGTACAAGACGCCTTAATCCACTTGACCATCACGACCGGACATAATGAGGTGATAGCCGAGGCTATTTGAACCACCCCACCGCCGGCACTCGGATAGTAATCTTGGGCATAGCATTTTACCAAATCACCTCATTCTTTGGGGCACGCGTGAGGAACACAAATGCGAACAAGCCTGAATGGTCCCCAGGACATTATGCAACTGAAAACTCACACCCCAGAAGTGACTCGAACCCATACTCCCAGAAGCAACGCAACTGGTATGTACAAGACGCCTTAATCCACTTGACCATCACGACCGGACATAATGAGGTGATAGCCGAGGCTATTTGAACCACCCCACCGCCGGCACTCGGATAGTAATCTTGGGCATAGCATTTTACCAAATCACCTCATTCTTTGGGGCACGCGTGAGGAACACAAATGCGAACAAGCCTGAATGGTCCCCAGGACATTATGCAACTGAAAACTCACACCCCAGAAGTGACTCGAACCCATACTCCCAGAAGCAACGCAACTGGTATGTACAAGACGCCTTAATCCACTTGACCATCACGACCGGACATAATGAGGTGATAGCCGAGGCTATTTGAACCACCCCACCGCCGGCACTCGGATAGTAATCTTGGGCATAGCATTTTACCAAATCACCTCATTCTTTGGGGCACGCGTGAGGAACACAAATGCGAACAATTGCATTTGTGTTCCTCACGCGTGCCCCAAAGAATGAGGTGATTTGGTAAAATGCTATGCCCAAGATTACTATCCGAGTGCCGGCGGTGGGGTGGTTCAAATAGCCTCGGCTATCACCTCATTATGTCCAGTCGTGATGGTCAAGTGGATTAAGGCGTCTTGTACATACCAGTTGCGTTGCTTCTGGGAGTATGGGTTCGAGTCACTTCTGGGGTGTGAGTTTTCAGTTGCATAATGTCCTGGGGACCATTCAGGCTTGTTCGCATTTGTGTTCCTCACGCGTGCCCCAAAGAATGAGGTGATTTGGTAAAATGCTATGCCCAAGATTACTATCCGAGTGCCGGCGGTGGGGTGGTTCAAATAGCCTCGGCTATCACCTCATTATGTCCGGTCGTGATGGTCAAGTGGATTAAGGCGTCTTGTACATACCAGTTGCGTTGCTTCTGGGAGTATGGGTTCGAGTCACTTCTGGGGTGTGAGTTTTCAGTTGCATAATGTCCTGGGGACCATTCAGGCTTGTTCGCATTTGTGTTCCTCACGCGTGCCCCAAAGAATGAGGTGATTTGGTAAAATGCTATGCCCAAGATTACTATCCGAGTGCCGGCGGTGGGGTGGTTCAAATAGCCTCGGCTATCACCTCATTATGTCCGGTCGTGATGGTCAAGTGGATTAAGGCGTCTTGTACATACCAGTTGCGTTGCTTCTGGGAGTATGGGTTCGAGTCACTTCTGGGGTGTGAGTTTTCAGTTGCATAATGTCCTGGGGACCATTCAGGCTTGTTCGCATTTGTGTTCCTCACGCGTGCCCCAAAGAATGAGGTGATTTGGTAAAATGCTATGCCCAAGATTACTATCCGAGTGCCGGCGGTGGGGTGGTTCAAATAGCCTCGGCTATCACCTCATTATGTCCGGTCGTGATGGTCAAGTGGATTAAGGCGTCTTGTACATACCAGTTGCGTTGCTTCTGGGAGTATGGGTTCGAGTCACTTCTGGGGTGTGAGTTTTCAGTTGCATAATGTCCTGGGGACCATTCAGGCTTGTTCGCATTTGTGTTCCTCACGCGTGCCCCAAAGAATGAGGTGATTTGGTAAAATGCTATGCCCAAGATTACTATCCGAGTGCCGGCGGTGGGGTGGTTCAAATAGCCTCGGCTATCACCTCATTATGTCCGGTCGTGATGGTCAAGTGGATTAAGGCGTCTTGTACATACCAGTTGCGTTGCTTCTGGGAGTATGGGTTCGAGTTTCTTCTGGGGTGTGAGTTTTCAGTTGCATAATGTCCTGGGGACCATTCAGGCTTGTTCGCATATATATATATTTATTTATTTATTTATATCTTACCGCCTTTTTTATTATGTTTTGTTTTGTTTATATGTATGTAAAGGTTGGAAATTATACATTTGTGAATAAAAAGGAAGATTAAAAGTATATATATTTATTATACATAACTAGCTGTACCTGGCCATGCGTTGCTGTGGCTGAGCAACGCATGTGCGTTGCTGAGCCACATCAACCTTCTCTTATCCCCCAATCTTCCCCTCCATTCCCCCCTCCCCAATCCCCATGATATTTATAAATAAAAATGTAAATGTTCGTTTGTTCAAAATCGCTAATCTCTGAAAGTTCCTCACCGATTGCTTTCAAATTTTCAAACAACGTTCCATTTGCATCCGAGCGGGTTTTTATATACATACTATATAGATGTCACTTCTATGATGGGGAAACACAAGCTTTTTTCTAAAAGCTGTGTTTTTCGTGTGTTTTTCATGTGAGGGAAATCTTCAAAACCTCTTTACCAATTGCTTTGAAATTTTGACACAAAGTTGCATTCGAATAGGCGCTTGTTTTGATATACCAACTATATATATATATGCCTCACCTGAGACAGGGAAAAATCATGCTTTTTTGAAAAAGAGTACCATCTGTTGGACGTAAGAGCGGCACACGCTGTAATCTCCCAAAGTTCTTCACCGATTGCTTTGAATTTCTGACACAAAGTTCCATTCGAATGTGCGCATGTTTTCATATACCTACTATATAGATGCCACACATGTGACAAATAATTTTTTTTTCAAAAACAGTGCCATCTGATGCACGTAATAGCAACACACACGCAATACTAAAAAATTTACGAATTTCATTTCAATGTTTCCGATTGCATTGATAAATTTAATATTCATACATTTCCATTTATTTTAATTTTTATTGAATTATTTTGTGTGACATTGTGTTGTAATTGAGCTGTGTTTTTTACCCTACCATTTATTTCATAAGTATAAGTATAGACACCACACCTGAGACAGGTAAAAACATGATTTAAAAAAAAAGTGCCAATCTGTTGCATGTAAAAGCAACTCACGCTATACTAAATATGTTTTGATTTCATTTCAATGTTTCTGATTTCATTGATAAATTGAACTTTCATAGATTTCAAATTATTCTCATTTTGATTTTATTATTTTGTGTGACATTGCGTTGGAATTCAGCATTGTAGTTTTCCATCTTGTTCATTTCGTGAGTATAGTTTATTTTGTTATTTTTTCATTGTTATTCACTTCGTTTTTTAATTGTTTTTCTTATATTTCAGTGATGGAACATCAGATCATTTGATGTTCCCAATATTCTGATGGGAACATCAGATCATTTGGGAATGCATCGGACGAATGAGTGGGAAATGGTGGGGAGGACGAGGGGGACGAAAGTGGGGGATGGTGGGGAGGATGAGGGGGACGGAAGTGGGGGATGGTTGGGGAAGACGTGGGGACAGGGGAAGGGGTACAGGTGGAGAGGACGAAGATACGGGGGAGTTGGGGATGGTGGGGACGAGAGGAGTGGGGAATGGAGATTGGTGAAGGGGGGGAGGACAAGGGGACAGGGAAGTGGGGAGGACAGGGGGATGGGGGAGGGGAGGAATGATAGGGAGGACGAGAGAAAGGAGGAGTGGGAGATGGTGGAGAGGATGAGGGGGACGGTGTAGTTTGGAGTGGTTAGAAGGACAAGACGGTGGAGTTGTGGATGGTGGGGAGGACATAGGGATGGGGGAAGAAGGAAATGATGGAGAGGACAAGGGGGCGGGGGAGTGGGGAATAGTTGGGAGAACGAGGGGACGAGGGAGTCAGGAATGGTTGGGAGGACGAGGGGACGAGGGAGGGGGGAATGATGGGGAGAACTGGGAGACAGTGGGAGGGTTGCTGTTGCTTTTACAATGTACATGCATTGTTGAGTCAAAGCAATGAGTGGCTGGGTACTGCTAGTATATAAATAAAAATATAAATGTTCTTTATTAAAAATCGTTAATCTCCGAAAGTTCTTCACCGATTGCTTTTAAATATTCACACAATGTTCCATTCATCCAAGAATGTATATATACACATGTCACGTCTGTAACGGGAAAAACATGCTTTTTTGAAAAACTGTGGTTCTCAAGAGAGGGAAATCTACAAAACCGCATGTCCGATTGCTGTGAATTTTTAACACAATGTTGCATTCGAATAGATTTGTTTTATTATATGCCATCTATATACATGCCTCACCTGCTGTGACAGGAACTATTTTTTTTAAACAGGACCATCTCTTGGATATAAGAGAAACACACCATGTAATCTTTACAAGTTCTTTGCCGATTTTTTTTTAATTTTGAGACAATGTTCCATTCGAATACAAGCATGTTTTTATATACATACTATATAGATACCACACCTGTGACACGTTAAAACATTCTTTATTTGAAAAATAGCACGATTTGTTGCATGTAAGAGCAACAAACGCTATACTAAATATGTTATGATTCCATTTCAATGTTTTGGATTTCATTGATAAATTAAATTTTCATCGATTTTGATATATTTACATTTTGATTTAATTATTATGTGTGACATTGCATTTGAATTGAGCTGTGTTGCTTACCACACTGTTCATTTCGTAAGTATAAGTATAGATGACACACCTGATACAGGTAAAAACATTCCTTTTTTAGGAAACAACAAAATCTGTTGCACGTAGGAGCAACACATGCTATACTAAATATGTTACAATTCCATTTCAATGTTTCCGATAGCACTAACAAAATGATTTTTCATAGATTTTGAATTATCTTCATTTTGATTTAATTATTTTGTGTGACATTGCATTGTAATTGAGCTGTGTTGTTTAAAATACTGTTCATACCTGTGACAGGTAAAAACATGGTTTAAAAAAAACAGCCCTACCTGTTGTACGTAGGAGCAACAAACGCGATACTAAATATGTTACGATTCCATTTCAATGTTTCCGATTTTATTGTTAAATGGAATATTCATAGATTTCGAAATATTTTCATTTTGGTTTAATTATTTTGTGTGATATTGATTTAGAATTGAGCTGTGTTGATTACCATACCGTTCATTTCGTGAGTATAGTTTATTTTTATTTTTTTTCATTGGTTTTAATTCGTTTTTTAACAGTTTTTCTTATATTTCAGTGATAGGAACATTAGATCATTTGATGTTCCCAGTTTTCTGATAGGAACATCAGATCATTTGGGACGAGGGAGTGGGGAATGGTGCGAAGGACGAGGGGACAGGTGAGGTGTGTGGGGTTGGTGAGACGGACGAGGAGAATGGGGAGGGCGTAATGGTAGGGAGGATGAGAGGACGGGGGATTTGGAGATGGTGGAGACGAGGGGACCGGGAATGGAGAATGGTGGGGAGGACAAGAGGAAAGGAGAGTGGGGATGGTGGGGGAGTTATATTGAGTTATCTTGAGATGATTTCGGGGCTTTTTAGTGTCCCCGCGACCCGGTCCTCGACCAGGCCTCCACCCCAAGGAAGCAGCCTGTGACAGCTGACTAACACCCAGGTACCTATTTTACTGCTAGGTAACAGGGGCATAGGGTGAAAGAAACTCTGCCCATTGTTTCTCGCCGGCGCCTGGGATCGAACCCAGGACCACAGGATCACAAGTCCTGCGTGCTGTACACTCGGCCGACCAGGGAGGACAAGGGGACGAGGCAGGGAGGGGGGAATGGTAGGGAGGACTAGGGGAGAGGGGATGGTGGGGAGGACAAAGGGGCGGGGAAAGGGGGAATGGTGGGGAGGACGAAACGACGGGGAAGTGGGGAATGGTTGGGGGGACAGGGAAATGAGGAAGGGTAGGGAGGACGAAGGGATGGGGGGAGGGGGGAATAGTGAGGAAGAATTGGAGACAGGGAAGGTTGCTGTGGCTCAGCAACACAACGCGTGGCTGGCCGGGTACAGCTAGTATATACATATAATATAATGAGTGAAATGTAAAGATGTAACAGTGAGGTGTTCTTCAGGTACACCTACGTCATGCCCGCCGATGGCTCCTGGGGCATCATGAGAGAGGACGGGTCCTTCTCTGGCATGATGGGCCTGATGACCTCAGGGGTAAGATGACTACAGGTGTTAGATGACTACAGGTGTATGATGACCACAGGTGTAAGATGACTACAGGTGTAAGATGACCACAGGTGTGCGATGACTACAGGTGTAAGATGACCACAAGTGTGAGATGACCACAAGTGTATGATGACTACAGGTGTTAGATGACTACAGGTGCAAGATGACCACAGGGGTAAGATGACTACAGGTGTTAGATGACTACAGGTGTTAGATGACTACAGGTGCAAGATGATCACAGGTGTAAGATGACTACAGGTGTAAGATGACTACAGGTGTGAGATGACCACAGGTGTTAGATGACTACAGGTGCAAGATGACCACAGGTGCAAGATGACCACAGGTGTGAGATGACCACAGGTGTGAGATGACCACAGGGGTAAGATGACTACAGGTGCAAGATGACTACAGGTGCAAGATGACCACAGGTGTGAGATGACCACAGGTGTAAGATGACCACAGGGTAAGATGACTACAGGTGCAAGATGACTACAGGTGCAAGATGACCACAGGTGTAAGATGACCACAGGGGTAAGATGACTACAGGTGTTAGATGAATACAGGTGTTAGATGACTACAGGTGCAAGATGACCACAGGTGTAAGATGACTACAGGTGTAAGATGACCACAGGGGTAAGATGACCACAGGGGTAAGATGACGACAGGTGTGAGATGACCACAGGTGTTAGATGACTACAGGTGCAAGATGACCACAGGTGTAAGATGACCACAGGTGTGAGATGACCACAAGTGTAAGATGACCACAGGTGTAAGATGACCACAGGTGTAAGATGACCACAGGTGTGAGAAAACTACAGATGTAAGGTTACCACAGGTGTAAGATGACCACAAGTGTAAGATGACCACAGGTGTAAGATGACCACAGGTGTAAGATGACCACAGGTGTAAGATGACCACAAGTGTGAGATAACTACAGATGTAAGATAACCACAGGTGTAAGATGACCACAGGTGTAAGATGACCACAGGTGTAACATGACCTCAGGTGTAAGATGACCACAAGTGTGAGATAACTACAGATGTAAGATAACCACAGGTGTAAGATGACCACAGGTGTAAGATGACCACAGGTGTAAGATGACCACAGGTGTAAGATGACCACAGGTGTAAGATGACCACAAGTGTGAGATAACTACAGATGTAAGATAACCACAGGTGTAAGATGACCACAGGTGTAAGATGACCACAGGTGTAAGATGACCACAGGTGTAAGATGACCACAGGTGTAAGATGACCACAAGTGTGAGATAACTACAGATGTAAGATAACCACAGGTGTAAGATGACCACAGGTGTAAGATGACCACAGGTGTAAGATGACCACAGGTGTAAGATGACCACAGGTGTAAGATGACCACAGGTGTGAGAAAACTACAGATGTAAGATAACTACAGATGTAAGATAACCACAGGTGTAAGATGACCACAGGTGTAAGATAACCACAGATGTAAGATAACTACAGATGTAAGATAACCACAGGTGTAAGATGACCACAGGTGTAATATGACCACAGGTGTAAGATGACCACAGGTGTAAGATGACCACAGGTGTAAGATGACCACAGGTGTGAGAAAACTACAGATGTAAGATAACTACAGATGTAAGATAACCACAGGTGTAAGATGACCACAGGTGTAAGATAACTACAGATGTAAGATAACTACAGATGTAAGATAACCACAGGTGTAAGATGACCACAGGTGTAATATGACCACAGGTGTAAGATGACCACAGGTGTAAGATAACTACAGATGTAAGATAACCACAGGTGTAAAATGACCACAGGGGTAAGATAACCACATGTGTAAGATGACCACAGATGGAAGATGACCACAGGGGTAAGATGACCACAGGTGTAAGATAACCACAGGTGTAAAATGACCACAGGTGTAATATGACCACAGGTGTAAGATGACCACAGGTGTAAGATGACCACAGGTGAGAGATAACTACAGATGTAAGATAACTACAGATGTAAGATAACCACAGGTGTACGATGACCACAGGTGTAAGATGACCACAGGTGTAAGATGACCACAGGTGTAAGATGACCACAGGTGTAAGATGACTACAGGTGTAAGATGACCACAGGTGTGAGATAACTACAGATGTAAGATGACCACAGGTGAAAGATGACCACAGGTGTGAGATAACTACAGAGGTAAGATAACCACAGGTGTAAGATGACCACAGGTGTAAGATGACCACAGGTGGAAGATGACCACAGGTGAGAGATAACCACAGGTGTAAGATGACCACAGGTGTAAGATGACCACAGGTGGAAGATGACCACAGGTGTAAGATGACCACAGGTGTGAGATAACTACAGAGGTAAGATAACCACAGGTGTAAATTAATGACCACAGGTGTAATATGACCACAGGTTTGAGATAACTACAGATGTAAGATGACCACAGGTGTAAGATGACCACAGGTGTGAGATAACTACAGATGTAAGATGACCACAGGTGTAAGATGACCACAGGTGTAAGATGACCACAGGTGTAAGATGACCACAGGTGAGAGATAACTACAGATGTAAGATAACTACGGATGTAAGATAACCACAGGTGTACGATGACCACAGGTGTAAGATGACCACAGGTGTAAGATGACCACAGGTGTGAGATAACTACAGAGGTAAGATAACCACAGGTGTAAAATGACCACAGGTGTAATATGACCACAGGTGTGAGATAACTACAGATGTAAGATGACCACAGGTGTAAGATGACCACAGGTGTAAGATGACCACAGGTGTAAGATGACCACAGGTGTAAGATAACTACAGAGGTAAGATAACCACAGGTGTAAGATAACCACAGGTGTAAGATGACCACAGGTGTAAGATGACCACAGGTGTAAGATGACCACAGGTGTAAGATGACCACAGGTGTGAGATAACTACAGGTGTAAGATGACCACAGGGGTAAGATAACCACAGGTGTAAGATGACCACAGGTGTGAGAAAACTACAGGTGTAAGATGACCACAGGGGTAAGATAACCACAGGTGTAAGATGACCACAGGTGTGAGATAACTACACATGTAAGATGACCACAGGTGTAAGATGACCACAGGTGTGAGATAACTACAGGTGTAAGATGACCACAGGGGTAAGATAACCACAGGTGTACGATGACAACAGGTGAGAGATAACTACAGGTGTAAGATGACCACAGGGGTAAGATAACCACAGGTGTAAGATGACCACAGGTGTAAGATAAGCACAGGTGTAAGATGACCACAGGTGTGAGATAACTACAGGTGTAAGATGACCACAGGTGTGAGGTAACTACAGATGTAAGATGACCACAGGTGTAAGATGACCACAGGTGTAAGATGACCACAGGTGTAAGATGACCACAGGTGTAAGATGACCACAGGTGAGAGATAACTACCGATGTAAGATAACTACAGATGTAAGATAACTACAGGTGTACGATGACCACAGGTGTAAGATGACCACAGGTGTAAGATGACCACAGGTGTAAGATGACCACAGGTGTAAGATGACCACAGGTGTGAGATAACTACAGAGGTAAGATAACCACAGGTGTAAGATGACCACAGGTGTAAGATGACCACAGGTGTAAGATGACTACAGGTGTAAGATGACCACAGGTGGAAGATGACCACAGGTGTGAGATAACTACAGAGGTAAGATAACCACAGGTGTAAGATGACCACAGGTGTACGATGACCACAGGTATAAGATGACCACAGGTGTAAGATGACCACAGGTGTAAGATGACCACAGGGGTAAGATGAGTACAGGTGTTAGATGAATACAGGTGTTAGATGACTACAGGTGCAAGATGACCACAGGTGTAAGATGACTACAGGTGTAAGATGACCACAGGGGTAAGATGACCACAGGGGTAAGATGACGACAGGTGTGAGATGACCACAGGTGTTAGATGACTACAGGTGCAAGATGACCACAGGTGTAAGATGACCACAGGTGTGAGATGACCACAAGTGTAAGATGACCACAGGTGTAAGATGACCACAGGTGTAAGATGACCACAGGTGTGAGAAAACTACAGATGTAAGGTTACCACAGGTGTAAGATGACCACAAGTGTAAGATGACCACAGGTGTAAGATGACCACAGGTGTAAGATGACCACAGGTATAAGATGACCACAAGTGTGAGATAACTACAGATGTAAGATAACCACAGGTGTAAGATGACCACAGGTGTAAGATGACCACAGGTGTAACATGACCTCAGGTGTAAGATGACCACAAGTGTGAGATAACTACAGATGTTAGATAACCACAGGTGTAAGATGACCACAGGTGTAAGATGACCACAGGTGTAAGATGACCACAGGTGTAAGATGACCACAGGTGTAAGATGACCTCAAGTGTGAGATAACTACAGATGTAAGATAACCACAGGTGTAAGATGACCACAGGTGTAAGATGACCACAGGTGTAAGATGACCACAGGTGTAAGATGACCACAGGTGTAAGATGACCACAAGTGTGAGATAACTACAGATGTAAGATAACCACAGGTGTAAGATGACCACAGGTGTAAGATGACCACAGGTGTAAGATGACCACAGGTGTAAGATGACCACAGGTGTAAGATGACCACAGGTGTAAGATGACCACAGGTGTGAGAAAACTACAGATGTAAGATAACTACAGATGTAAGATAACCACAGGTGTAAGATGACCACAGGTGTAAGATAACTACAGATGTAAGATAACTACAGATGTAAGATAACCACAGGTGTAAGATGACCACAGGTGTAATATGACCACAGGTGTAAGATGACCACAGGTGTAAGATGACCACAGGTGTAAGATGACCATAGGTGTGAGAAAACTACAGATGTAAGATAACTACAGATGTAAGATAACCACAGGTGTAAGATGACCACAGGTGTAAGATAACTACAGATGTAAGATAACTACAGATGTAAGATAACCACAGGTGTAAGATGACCACAGGTGTAATATGACCACAGGTGTAAGATGACCACAGGTGTAAGATAACTACAGATGTAAGATAACCACAGGTGTAAAATGACCACAGGGGAAAGATAACCACATGTGTAAGATGACCACAGATGGAAGATGACCCCAGGGGTAAGATGACCACAGGTGTAAGATAACCACAGGTGTAAAATGACCACAGGTGTAATATGACCACAGGTGTGAGATAACTACAGATGTAAAATGACCACAGGTGTAAGATGACCACAGGTGTAAGATGACCACAGGTGTAAGATGACCACAGGTGTAAGATGACCACAGGTGAGAGATAACTACAGATGTAAGATAACTACAGATGTAAGATAACCACAGGTGTACGATGACCACAGGTGTAAGATGACCACAGGTGTAAGATGACCACAGGTGTAAGATGACCACAGGTGTAAGATGACTACAGGTGTAAGATGACCACAGGTGTGAGATAACTACAGATGTAAGATGACCACAGGTGTAAGATGACCACAGGTGAAAGATGACCACAGGTGTGAGATAACTACAGAGGTAAGATAACCACAGGTGTAAGATGACCACAGGTGTAAGATGACCACAGGTGGAAGATGACCACAGGTGAGAGATAACCACAGGTGTAAGATGACCACAGGTGTAAGATGACCACAGGTGGAAGATGACCACAGGTGTAAGATGACCACAGGTGTGAGATAACTACAGAGGTAAGATAACCACAGGTGTAAATTAATGACCACAGGTGTAATATGACCACAAGTTTGAGATAACTACAGATGTAAGATGACCACAGGTGTAAGATGACCACAGGTGTGAGATAACTACAGATGTAAGATGACCACAGGTGTAAGATGACCACAGGTGTAAGATGACCACAGGTGTAAGATGACCACAGGTGAGAGATAACTACAGATGTAAGATAACTACGGATGTAAGATAACCACAGGTGTACGATGACCACAGGTGTAAGATGACCACAGGTGTAAGATGACCACAGGTGTGAGATAACTACAGAGGTAAGATAACCACAGGTGTAAAATGACCACAGGTGTAATATGACTACAGGTGTGAGATAACTACAGATGTAAGATGACCACAGGTGTAAGATGACCACAGGTGTAAGATGACCACAGGTGTAAGATGACCACAGGTGTAAGATAACTACAGAGGTAAGATGACCACAGGTGTAAGATGACCACAGGTGTAAGATAACTACAGAGGTAAGATAACCACAGGTGTAAGATAACCACAGGTGTAAGATGACCACAGGTGTAAGATGACAACAGGTGTAAGATGACCACATGTGTAAGATGACCACAGGTGTGAGATAACTACAGGTGTAAGATGACCACAGGGGTAAGATAACCACAGGTGTAAGATGACCACAGGTGTGAGATAACTACAGGTGTAAGATGACCACAGGGGTAAGATAACCACAGGTGTAAGATGACCACAGGTGTGAGATAACTACAGATGTAAGATGACCACAGGTGTAAGATGACCACAGGTGTGAGATAACTACAGGTGTAAGATGACCACAGGGGTAAGATAACCACAGGTGTACGATGACAACAGGTGTGAGATAACTACAGGTGTAAGATGACCACAGGGGTAAGATGACCACAGGGGTAAGATAACCACAGGTGTAAGATGACCACAGGTGTAAGATAAGCACAGGTGTAAGATGACCACAGGTGTGAGATAACTACAGGTGTAAGATGACCACAGGTGTGAGGTAACTACAGATGTAAGATGACCACAGGTGTAAGATGACCACAGGTGTAAGATGACCACAGGTGTAAGATGACCACAGGTGTAAGATGAACACAAGTGTGAGATAACTACAGATGTAAGATAACCACAGGTGTAAGATGACCACAGGTGTAAGATGACCACAGGTGTAACATGACCTCAGGTGTAGGATGACCACAAGTGTGAGATAACTACAGATGTAAGATAACCACAGGTGTAAGATGACCACAGGTGTAAGATGACCACAGGTGTAAGATGACCACAGGTGTAAGATGACCACAGGTGTAAGATGACCACAAGTGTGAGATAACTACAGATGTAAGATAACCACAGGTGTAAGATGACCACAGGTGTAAGATGACCACAGGTGTAAGATGACCACAGGTGTAAGATGACCACAGGTGTAAGATGACCACAAGTGTGAGATAACTACAGATGTAAGATAACCACAGGTGTAAGATGACCACAGGTGTAAGATGACCACAGGTGTAAGATGACCACAGGTGTAAGATGACCACAGGTGTAAGATGACCACAGGTGTAAGATGACCACAGGTGTAAGATGACCACAGGTGTGAGAAAACTACAGATGTAAGATAACTACAGATGTAAGATAACCACAGGTGTAAGATGACCACAGGTGTAAGATAACTACAGATGTAAGATAACTACAGATGTAAGATAACCACAGGTGTAAGATGACCACAGGTGTAATATGACCACAGGTGTAAGATGACCACAGGTGTAAGATGACCACAGGTGTAAGATGACCACAGGTGTGAGAAAACTACAGATGTAAGATAACTACAGATGTAAGATAACCGCAGGTGTAAGATGACCACAGGTGTAAGATAACTACAGATGTAAGATAACTACAGATGTAAGATAACCACAGGTGTAAGATGACCACAGGTGTAATATGACCACAGGTGTAAGATGACCACAGGTGTAAGATAACTACAGATGTAAGATAACCACAGGTGTAAAATGACCACAGGGGTAAGATAACCACATGTGTAAGATGACCACAGATGGAAGATGACCACAGGGGTAAGATGACCACAGGTGTAAGATAACCACAGGTGTAAAATGACCACAGGTGTAATATGACCACAGGTGTGAGATAACTACAGATGAAAAATGACCACAGGTGTAAGATGACCACAGGTGTAAGATGACCACAGGTGTAAGATGACCACAGGTGTAAGATGACCACAGGTGAGAGATAACTACAGATGTAAGATAACTACAGATGTAAGATAACCACAGGTGTACGATGACCACAGGTGTAAGATGACCACAGGTGTAAGATGACCACAGGTGTAAGATGACCACAGGTGTAAGATGACTACAGGTGTAAGATGACCACAGGTGTGAGATAACTACAGATGTAAGATGACCACAGGTGTAAGATGACCACAGGTGAAAGATGACCACAGGTGTGAGATAACTACAGAGGTAAGATAACCACAGGTGTAAAATGACCACAGGGGTAAGATAACCACATGTGTAAGATGACCACAGATGGAAGATGACCACAGGGGTAAGATGACCACAGGTGTAAGATAACCACAGGTGTAAAATGACCACAGGTGTAATATGACCACAGGTGTGAGATAACTACAGATGTAAAATGACCACAGGTGTAAGATGACCACAGGTGTAAGATGACCACAGGTGTAAGATGACCACAGGTGTAAGATGACCACAGGTGAGAGATAACTACAGATGTAAGATAACTACAGATGTAAGATAACCACAGGTGTACGATGACCACAGGTGTAAGATGACCACAGGTGTAAGATGACCACAGGTGTAAGATGACCACAGGTGTAAGATGACTACAGGTGTAAGATGACCACAGGTGTGAGATAACTACAGATGTAAGATGACCACAGGTGTAAGATGACCACAGGTGAAAGATGACCACAGGTGTGAGATAACTACAGAGGTAAGATAACCACAGGTGTAAGATGACCACAGGTGTAAGATGACCACAGGTGGAAGATGACCACAGGTGAGAGATAACCACAGGTGTAAGATGACCACAGGTGTAAGATGACCACAGGTGGAAGATGACCACAGGTGTAAGATGACCACAGGTGTGAGATAACTACAGAGGTAAGATAACCACAGGTGTAAATTAATGACCACAGGTGTAATATGACCACAAGTTTGAGATAACTACAGATGTAAGATGACCACAGGTGTAAGATGACCACAGGTGTGAGATAACTACAGATATAAGATGACCACAGGTGTAAGATGACCACAGGTGTAAGATGACCACAGGTGTAAGATGACCACAGGTGAGAGATAACTACAGATGTAAGATAACTACGGATGTAAGATAACCACAGGTGTACGATGACCACAGGTGTAAGATGACCACAGGTGTAAGATGACCACAGGTGTGAGATAACTACAGAGGTAAGATAACCACAGGTGTAAAATGACCACAGGTGTAATATGACCACAGGTGTGAGATAACTACAGATGTAAGATGACCACAGGTGTAAGATGACCACAGGTGTAAGATGACCACAGGTGTAAGATGACCACAGGTGTAAGATAACTACAGAGGTAAGATGACCACAGGTGTAAGATGACCACAGGTGTAAGATAACTACAGAGGTAAGATAACCACAGGTGTAAGATAACCACAGGTGTAAGATGACCACAGGTGTAAGATGACAACAGGTGTAAGATGACCACAGGTGTAAGATGACCACAGGTGTGAGATAACTACAGGTGTAAGATGACCACAGGGGTAAGATAACCACAGGTGTAAGATGACCACAGGTGTGAGATAACTACAGGTGTAAGATGACCACAGGGGTAAGATAACCACAGGTGTAAGATGACCACAGGTGTGAGATAACTACAGATGTAAGATGACCACAGGTGTAAGATGACCACAGGTGTGAGATAACTACAGGTGTAAGATGACCACAGGGGTAAGATAACCACAGGTGTACGATGACAACAGGTGTGAGATAACTACAGGTGTAAGATGACCACATGGGTAAGATGACCACAGGGGTAAGATAACCACAGGTGTAAGATGACCACAGGTGTAAGATAAGCACAGGTGTAAGATGACCACAGGTGTGAGATAACTACAGGTGTAAGATGACCACAGGTGTGAGGTAACTACAGATGTAAGATGACCACAGGTGTAAGATGACCACAGGTGTAAGATGACCACAGGTGTAACATGACCTCAGGTGTAGGATGACCACAAGTGTGAGATAACTACAGATGTAAGATAACCACAGGTGTAAGATGACCAAACGTGTAAGATGACCACAGGTGTAAGATGACCACAGGTGTAAGATGACCACAGGTGTAAGATGACCACAAGTGTGAGATAACTACAGATGTAAGATAACCACAGGTGTAAGATGACCACAGGTGTAAGATGACCACAGGTGTAAGATGACCACAGGTGTAAGATGACCACAGGTGTAAGATGACCACAAGTGTGAGATAACTACAGGTGTAAGATGACCACAGGTGTGAGGTAACTACAGATGTAAGATGACCACAGGTGTAAGATGACCACAGGTGTAAGATGACCACAGGTGTAAGATGACCACAGGTGTAAGATGACCACAGGTGAGAGATAACTACAGATGTAAGATAACTACAGATGTAAGATAACCACAGGTGTACGATGACCACAGGTGTAAGATGACCACAGGTGTAAGATGACCACAGGTGTAAGATGACCACAGGTGTAAGATGACCACAGGTGTGAGATAACTACAGAGGTAAGATAACCACAGGTGTAAGATGACCACAGGTGTAAGATGACCACATGTGTAAGATGACCACAGGTGTAAGATGACCACAGGTGTGAGATAACTACAGATGTAAGATGACCACAGGTGTAAGACTACCACAGGTGTAAGATGACCACAGGTGTAAGATGACCACAGGTGTGAGATAACTACAGAGGTAAGATAACCACAGGGGTAAGATAACCACAGGTGTAAGATGACCACAGGTGTAAGATGAACACATGTGTAAGATGACCACAGGTGTGAGATAACTATAGATGTTAGATAACTACAGATGTAAGATAACCACAGGTGTAAGATGACCACAGGTGTGAGATAACTACAGATGTAAGGTGACCACAGGGCTAAGATAACCACAGGTGTAAGATGACCACAGGTGTAAGATGACCAAAGGGGTAAGATAACCACAGGTGTAACATGACCTGTGGATATCTTACTCCTGTTCCAAATATATAACCACTGATATATGATCTCGTATTATAATACAATTTGTTAAAACAATTGTAACATTCTTTTACTTCCTGGCTGTCATTCGGAATTTCCAGCACCTGCATTAGAGTAAATTAGATTTAATAATAAATTATTAACGAAAACCGTAACGCCTAAACCACTAGTAGTGTTTCTCAGGTCAGTGAGGAATATTGAAGACCTTTGCATAAGGGAAATATTGGTCTCGGACTTTTAAGTTTCACCTGTTCAGAGATAACAAAAAGATATTTACACGTGGAGAACACTGCTGTTGGACCATTTAGACCTACCATGTAACTCAAGATTGGCTACATTTACAGACCGGGGACATTGGTCTCGGACCATTCGGACTGACTCCTGAGCGCTCCGAGGTGGTCGACTTCACTTACCCTCTTCACATCGCTGCCATTAAAATTCTGGCGAGTGGCAGCCGAGCCGAAGGGGACACGTGGAGCTTCCTGTTGCCTCTGGCGCCGCTGGTGTGGGTTGCCACTCTCTCAACACTGGCAATATTGCTTGCAACATATTACATCATGTCTTCGTGCGTCTTTAAGGAACACCACATGATGAAGAATGCCATTAACTTAGTTCGAATATTTCTGCAGCAAGGCAAGTGATGGAGCCTGTCCCTTAATGTTCCAGATATGTACCAACACCGGCCCGTCAACGGAACGTTCAGACCACGGGCCCGTCAACTGAACGTTCAGACCACGGGCCCGTCAACTGAACGTTCAGACCACGGGCCCGTCAACTGAACGTTCAGACCACGGGCCCGTCAACTGAACGTTGAGACCACGGGCCCGTCAACTGAACGTTCAGACCACGGGCCCGTCAACTGAACGTTCAGACCACGGGCCCGTCAACTGAACGTTCAGACCACGGGCCCGTCACCTGAACGTTTAGACCACGGGCCCGTCAACTGAACGTTCAGACCACGGACCCGTCAACTGAACGTTCAGACCACGGGCCCGTCAACGGAACGTTCAGACCACGGGCCCGTCAACTGAACGTTCAGACCACGGGCCCGTCAACTGAACGTTCAGACCAGGGGCCCGTCAACTGAACGTTCAGACCACGGGCCCGTCTACGGAACGTTCAGACCACGGGCCCGTCAACTGAACGTTCAGACCAGGGGCCCGTCAACTGAACGTTCAGACCACGGGCCCGTCAACGGAACGTTCAGACCACGGGCCCGTCAACGGAACGTTCAGACCACGGGCCCGTCAACGGAACGTTCAGACCACGGGTTCGTCAATCTTGTGCTTCCTTAACTAGAAAATTTGTTTACCCTCACAGCATTTAAATTTATCTTTGATTAGTATGTGTTAACTTGAATACTCAAGTTATAATTCACGGTTTTACCTTATTTTAAGTTTACAATTTTTGCCTTATGCTTTAAAAGTTTACAAGTTTTTGCCTTTTGCCTTAAATCTTATAACTTTTGCCAAAGTTGGTAGCGTAGCCATATTTTCCACTCATTAGGGAAAACGTAAGTTTTCTGTCGCTAGCAGCACTTCTCACAGAACGATGTAATTGACGCTAAGCTGACCGGCCGGGTAAAGTATACTCAACTAATATTTACGGCATATAAATAACACAGGAGACCTACGGAACCAGTTCTGGAGGAGGCATATTCTTCTTAACCTTACTGGCTTCAGAAAGAGCATTTGTACACAATAAAAAATGTAACATTTACATACCATGCAAAGACCATACTGTTGTCTGCACTTGTTTTCTGCACCTGTTATTGAGTTCCTCGGTGCTATGTTTGAACAACCTAGAGGCCACAACAGTTAACGTAAAGGAAAACAGAAAGTAAAACTGCAATTAATAAAATCTAAATAATTTATTTACTGAAAACTATGAACTAAGTGAACGTGAGAGTGTGTCTGTGATGAACTCTGTCAACAGGACTCTTAAGACATCAGTCAGCTAATCAACGAATTTAGAACTAAAGTAAAACTAGCAGCAAAATGAGAGTGCAACAATCCCATTCAAATAATTAAGTTTCACCAATCTACCAAGATACAGCTTTTCACATAACATGATAGGGACTGTCTTTCCTAAATTTATACATTCTAGAAAAACCCTATCTTAAGTGGCTAATCTACTAGCTTAGAATGTCTGGTCTCTATTCTGCATATCCAAGCACTTTGCAGTTCTTATATGTAAAGCTGAGAGCGATGGGGTCACTGATCACGGGTTCCCACAGAATCATCTGGAAGGTTCCACTCTACAGAGAAAACCTTTGTCTGTCCATTGATCTGCAGCTGATCTATCCATAACCAACCTTAACATGCATCCCTTCATCATTGACAACAAAAATGAGAAATCTTCACATGTAGAAGGTTTACGATTTTCTTACATAGCACTGCAGTGCTCCTCAGCAAACACCAACGACAACGCACCGGAGAATAAGCTGTCCCTTCTTGGAATATGCTTGACAGTGAAGGTGTATTCTTGGGAGAACATCGGCCACTGGAGAACCTGAACATTGCGACATGTCAACCAGTTAATAAAGATCAGAGAGCTGTGGTTAGTGTACATCATAACGGGGATCCTCGAAGATACACGTCGAACCCTAGTAATAACCAGAACGTGGGGTTAGAGCCTCTTCTCCACCCTATAGTAGGATCATTACTGAGGCGTGAACGTCTTGGAGAAGCACACACACAGGGAGCAAAACACCTCTTCATCTCCATCTAACCATACAGCTCCTGCACCTATTTAAGAGGCATAAACTTCTGTAAAAGCAGTAAGACACGCTCCAATCCACTTATATTATTTGGAATAATTAACGAATTATTTCCTTCGTGTTGACGAGTATGTGGATATGCATCATTGTCTATGTTGACATATAGTGAGAATTCATTTCTATTAACTACTTCGTGACTCAGGTATCTTGCTACAACATTTCCAGCGTTACATTTCATCAGGTTGATGGTAAGGCTTGCCCTCTGTAGACAGTTGATTTATGTGGTTGGACCAAGTCATATCTTATATAACAATATCATCAAGATAAGTTTGACAATTTGGTATATTCCAAATGATATAGTTAATCAGAGATAGAAAGAGGCAGCATTTGGTTGTAATAAACTAAATTGTATGATGGCATAGTTGTAAAATCCATGAGGGATTAAAAACTCATAAATTTACCGGTCTTTTAAAGTAAGCAGAACTTGCCACTAACCTCAAAACAGATCTATGTTTGTAATGTAAATACCTCTAGAGGTAGAGGTAGATTCACACCCAATGCTAATCTATTACAGGCATAGGGTGAGCTCCAGTATCTCTTATTTGGTGTGATGAGTCCATTGTACAGCATCGTGTTAATTTCTCTTCCTAACACCGTCATTGTCTCTCTGCTGACTTCGGTGAGCGGGATGCTTCACTGGAGGACCATTCACCGTAATGTCGTGAGGGAGGGTGTACGGCCGGGTACATCCTCAGAGATCTCTGCGTACTCCCGAAGCAGACAAATTACTACACGCTGCTCGTTCTCCTCTAAGTGGGTCAGATCCTAGGCCAACGTCTACATGCTTTCAGAGTACTGTGAAACTAACCTTCACTCTCAACGGTATCGGAAGTACTGACTTTGTCCCACTCCTTGGTCTGCCCTTCACAGAACGTCCTAATGATGAGGTTCAGAGACTGAAGGACTCGTTCTAAAGCGCCTTTACTCCTGGAGTGACATGGACTGAATAACTTGCGGCGTACTCCCTGGCATTCCCACCACTCCTGGAACAGTTTAGAAGTAATGTTAGCACCACCATCAGTATGGATAACTCCTGGTAATGTTGTAAAGGAGGAGGTTAATCCATAAGCTACTATTCAGGTGGAAATTTTTCTCAGAGGTATTGACTCTGGAAATCTATTAGATTGGGCCATTATCGTTAAGATACGGTTATTGCCTCGCTTAGCAGTGGGAAGAGATCCGACACAATCGACAATAACGTGTGAAAAAGGTTTTCTTTCTACCTTAATTGGATGAAGAGGGGCCGTAATTATTAACTACTCTGACTTATCCGTGTGTTGGCACACATCACACTTCCTACAATATGAGATCTCATCCTTTAGTATTTTGACCACTAAACAAGCCACATTCATGCACCACACGAACATACACATTCAACTTGAACTATAATAGTATTAGTAGTAGGCATCCTTCAGTCTCGGAAGACTATGGAGTTGCACCCTGACAGGGCGCAAAGCCTGGGTAGGTAGATATGGAGGAGAAGCTGTTACCCATGCAGCAGGTCCCCCCACTCCATGTTGCTGAAATTATCCAATAGAAAGGCAAATGCCACTACACATGATTCCAGCAACGTCGCAGGAGCTGCCAGAAAGAGGTCGACGTCAACAACGAACTGCCTTAGGGGCTCCAACTCCAGATGTTTCCTCGAGGTTGACTCCTGAAGCCTTTCCCAAAAAAGGGGTATGGCCGCAAGGCAGCGGAGGTTTAAAATCAGGGTTTTCCTTCCCCTAGATGGGCTGCCTTCCCAGGCTATCGAGTCCCATCTACCCGGAGCAGCTGGTTTTAAGGCGCCAGAGGCACGTCCTCGCCCCTTCTCCTGTCGGTAAAAGCAGTTTCGCCGGGCTTAAAGACTAAGCCACCCGTGCAGGCCAGGAGTTGGACTTGGTTGTCAGAGGCTATTTGAGACGCATGCCGTATAGGAGCATTTTATAGGTCATGGGAGCTCGTCCCCCATTACCACCCCCTGGCTATGACACCCCTTGGAACCCTTGAACTATACACATACCAATACCAATCTCAATGAAATTATTTTAGTCATATATTAAGAGATTGAACACGTCGTAATTTTCTCTAGAAAACGAGAATATATAAATTGTGCATCGATTACATCTCGTTCCAAAATAATATTAATGAATCAATGTTAAAATCTACAGTCAGATTGCTGTATTTAATAAATATTATTTATTTATATATTAATATTTATTTATATATTAATATTTATTTAATTAAATAAATATTTAATTTATTTGTATTTAATAAATAAATTTAATAATATTAATAATTTATTTTTAATATATTTATTATGTATTTAATAAATAAATATTATGTAATATTTAATATTTAAATATTTATTTATTTTATATTTATTATATTTATATATAATTTTTAATATATTTATTTATTAAAAATAATATTTAATAATTTATTTAATTTATTTTATATTTAAATTTATAATATTTATTATATATAATAAATATATTATTTTTTATTTATATATTATATTTAGCCGTATTTAATAAATAAATAAATAAATAAATTAAATTTAATAATAAATTTAACAAATAATTTAATAAATAATTTAAAAATAAATAAATATTTAATAAATAATAAAAAAATAAATAAATAAATAAATTAATTTAATAAATAAATAAAAAATAAATAATAAATAAATTTAATAAATAATACGCTTCCCTGTAAGAAACAGAATTAACAATAATCAAATATACTAAATAAAACCACTCCCACCAAAATCAATAATGAACTGTTAATGGGCGCGTCCGGAGCGGGAGGGAGGAGAAGTCATAGCACTTGGTGAGAGAAAGAGTCATGGCGTGTATATCGAAGCCTACCGCTGGAATTATTATCCAACAATTACGAACGGACTTCTACAACGTCGACAACCACAGGCAAGATCTCACTGTTTCCGTCTATTACCCGTTAACTATTTTATGGGCATAAATGTTAGTCTTAGGGTGGTAGGTGGTGATAAGGCACGACTCTCGGCCCAACGGTGTTAGTCTCATTATTAACTCTAACAGATTGAGTTAAAGACTGTATAATAATACACTAATAACAAAATCAATGCAGTGTTTGGATACATCTAAACACTTTGGCAGCTGGAGTCGGGACTACACTGCAAGTGGGAAATTGTGACGTATGTTGAGACGACGTCATAGTGTTGACATTATTGCAGCAGACGCGGTTCACGTGTACCACACCTGGCGGCAGCCGCGGCTCAAATGTACCACACCTGGCGACAGCCGCGGCTCAAATGTACCACACCTGGCAGCAGCCGCGGCTCAAATGTACCACACCTGGCGGCAGCCGCGGCTCAAATGTACCACACCTGGCAGCTGCCGCGGCTCTAATGTACCACACCTGGCGGCAGCCGCGGCTCAAATGTACCACACCTGGCGGCAGCCGCGGCTCAAATGTACCACACCTGGCGGCAGCCGCGGCTCAAATGTACCACACCTGGCAGCAGCCGCGGCTCAAATGTACCACACCTGGCGGCAGCCGCGGCTCAAATGTACCACACCTGGCAGCTGCCGCGGCTCTAATGTACCACATCTGGCGGCAGCCGCGGCTCAAATGTACCACACCTGGCAGCAGCCGCGGCTCAAATGTACCACACCTGGCGGCAGCCGCGGCTCAAATGTACCACACCTGGCAGCTGCCGCCGCTCTAATGTACCACACCTGGCGGCAGCCGCGGCTCAAATGTACCACACCTGGCAGCAGCCGCGGCTCAAATGTACCACACCTGGCGGCAGCCGCGGCTCAAATGTACCACACCTGGCAGCTGCCGCGGCTCAAATGTACCACACCTGGCAGCTGCCGCGGCTCAAATGTACCACACCTGGCAGCTGCCGCGGCTCAAATGTACCACACCTGGCAGCTGCCGCGGCTCAAATGTACCACACCTGGCAGCTGCCGCGGCTCAAATGTACCACACCTGGCAGCAGCCACGGCTCAAATGTACCACACCTGGCAGCTGCCGCGGCTCAAATGTACCACACCTGGCAGCTGCCGCGGCTCAAATGTACCACACCTGGCAGCAGCCATGGCTCAAATGTACCACACTTGGCAGAAGCCGCGGCTCAAATGTACCACACCTGGCAGAAGCCGCGGCTCAAATGTACCACACCTGGCAGAAGCCGTGGCTCAAATGGACCACACCTGGCAGAAGCCGTGGCTCAAATGTACCACACCTGGCAGAAGCCGTGGCTCAAATGTACCACACCTGGCAGCAGCCATGGCTCAAATGTACCACACCTGGCAGAAGCCGCGGCTCAAATGTACCACACCTGGCAGAAGCCGTGGCTCAAATGTACCACACCTGGCAGAAGCCGCGGCTCAAATGTACCATGGGACCAAAGAGCCAAATACAATACAGGCGAGACCAAAGAGCCAAATCTCAACCCCCGCAAGCATAACTAGGTGAGTACACCTGGCAGCGGCTGCGGCTCACGTGTACCACTTCTTCTTCTTGATAGTAGGTGCAGTTTGCATGAAGGGTTTGTCCTCCCGATGACTGCACCAGTACTGATGTTCGTAGACACGTTTATGTTGAGGATGATGGGAGTTCCAAAGCTACTTGTTGCGTTGTGCTGTAGACAGAGGAGCGGCGACAAAAACAGAGGTGAATGTTAGAGGGAGACTTGCCACGCCGTAGGGCGGTGTGTTGTGTTTATGGTGTCAGCTGATCTATGGTGTTGCGAAGAGACAGTTGTTTTCTGTGTTTAGCTGTTGGTGGCGCCAGGTATAAACGTGGTACGGGTCAGATGTGACCCAATTTGTTGGTCGACTGGAGATAATTAGCCAGTGCTTTGACTATTTGGTATTTTTCCTGTAACGAGCTGTCACTACCTCCTAATATATGCTTTATGGCGAAGGCTATTTTAAGTGCGATACAGACTTGTTTGAAATTTACTCTGGCACTATGATGTTGGAAGCAGAGAAGATAGTGTTCGATTGTTTCAGGCACCTGACATTGGATGCAGAGTTCATTGATGTCTGTTCTGTACTTAGAGCTGTGTGCTGCCAGTTTGGTGTGTCCCAGCCTTAATCTGGTCATCGTTACGTGTACCCCACTTGGCAAAATAAATTTAAATACAGTGTGCTTTAAATTAACCGACAATTTAATAAATTAATCACCGCTAGATTTCCAACATAAATTTATGGTCTTTTGTACCTAGATCCTGCACTTGGACTCGATTTTATATGGTTGACTGTTACTCTTTGCGTTCTGTTCGACAGAAAACTGAGTACTTGTTATTCCCATTGACCTCATTTTGTGTGCTATTACTCTATGGTCATATTTATCAAATGCGAAGTCCGTGTCTATCACATCTGCATTCTGTTTTTTCGTCTAATGCCTCAGTGACTTTTGTCGTAGTGGTCATGTAGCTGTGAGAGGCGCGATCTTCCTGCTCGAAATCCATGTTGGCCTCGGTTGTTAGGGTCATTTGTTTCCATGAAACTAGTGACCTGACTCCTAATCATTCTCTCAAATACTTTTTTATGTGGGACGTTAGCACAACTGGTCTGTAATTCTTTGTCAATGATTTGCTCCCTCCTTTGTGTATAGTGGCTATGTCTGATGCTTTAAGCGCATCTGGTATCTCCGTCGTGTCTAAGCACTTCCTCCACACTATACTGAGTGCCTGTGCTACTGGCACCTTGCATTTCTTTATAAATATTGAATTCCGTGAATCTGGACCAGGAGCTGAGTGCATGGGCATGCTTTCAATTTCCCTTTCAAAATCTGCCACGCTCGTGTTGATATCAATTGTATTTACAGGGGTTTGGATATAACGAATATAGACGTTGTCCGGATCTTCTACATTCATGCTGTTTATTGGAGTGCTAAACATGTCCTCATACTGCTTTTTTAGGATTTCACTAATTTCTTTGTTGTCCTCCGTGTATGAACCTTCACTCGTACGAATATGTTCAATACTGGCAGTGGATTTTGCTTTTGATTTCGCATATGTGTGAAGAAATATTTTGTGTTTTCTTTATTTCCTGAACTGCTTTCTGTTCTAGCTGAGTTTCGTCAATCTAATATGAGTGTTTACATTTCTGCTCGACTTCTTCAATCTCTCTCGTTAAATTATTCGTTTTTTGTAAGGAAAGTCGTGTGTGCTTAAACATTTCCGTTATTTTTTTTCCTTCTTTTATAGTGTCGTCTGCGTTCTCTTTCTACGTTGGACCTCTTTTCTGGCTTTCCTCAAAGGAACATGTTTCATACAGACTTGATACGCTTCCAAAGTCAGTTTTTCTATTCCTTCTGTAGGACTAATATTACTTAGAACCGTTTCCCATGGAATGTTTGTAAGTTCCCTGTTTATTGTCTCCCAGTCTATCCTTTTATTATTAAAATCTAATTTACTGAATAATCCTTCTCACTTGATCATTGTTTTAGTTCTGTTGTGTGTATTGATTGTAGTTTGCACTTTAATGAACTTGTGATTTGAGTATCTGATATATTGATATCAGTATGTGGTATTGAGTATGTGATATCTGATATCGTAATGTCCCTGATTATGTCATTATTGTTTGTAAAAACCAGATCAAGAATATTTTCATTTCTCGTTGATATCTGCTGGTTGAGTGAAAAATTGTCACAGAATCTGAGCAGTTTTCTAATCTGTGGTTGGTTATGTCCTGATAGATTTCCTGGTATAATATTATTGTTCACTATTCTCCATCTTTGACAAGGCAAGTAAAAGTCCCATAAGAAGATAATATCAGGTATCGGGTTCGCCAAATTATCAAGGTTATTCTCTATTTTGTTTATCTGTTCTGCGAATTCCTCAGCCGTTGCACCTGGCGGTTTGTATATTAGAATAATAACTAAGTTTATTTTCTCTATTTTTACGCTGAGTACCTCTACCACCTCATTTGTAGATTCAAGGAGTTCTGAGCATACAAGGTCTTCCCTAATATACAGACCCATTCCTCCATGTGTCCTAATTACCCTATCACACCTGAATAGATTATATCCTGATATCCAGATTTCACTGTCCAAGAATTCCCTTGCATGCGTTTCTGTGAAAGCTCCAAATACTGCATTTGACTCAGCGAGGAGGCCATTTATGAATTTTACTTTGTTTTTTGTTCTTGGTTTTAGTCCTTGTATGTTGGCAAAGATGAGTGAGGTTACTCTATTAGGGATAGTTTGACTGGAAGACCTTTTTACCAGGTCCATTATGCGTGGACATATTGAGTTTGTTAGGCTCAGTGCTGATTGTTGTAGGGCAGTTGCCTATCGTAGTTATAGTTCTTTTTGGTGTGTAATTGTATCTGTGATTTAGGTATGCAAGTGGGTCTGGCATCCAGTTCCGTACATTCTCTATGTTCCCCCTTTTGAAATACCTTGAAATATAAAAAATTCATTGAGTTTCTTTCAAATTCATTATCTTGCTTGTAGTGTTCAGTAGCGTCCACTCTTTATGTTGCGTTCTGTGCCTTTCACGTGAAAGTATGGCCAGCTGAGGTCATAGCATTTTCTATCCTCGAGTGAGCTTTGGCACATGTCAGGATGGAACCTACATGTTGATCCAAATCGACACTGGCCTTTCCTAAGCATATTTAAAAAAATTTAGATGGTGGTAACTACATTCTAATCATTTCTTGTTACCAGCATATGTATGTATGTCTGCATATGCTCTTTACGTAAAATTTGCATATGCCTGTCCTTCTAATCTGACTCGCTCTATCGGGGACTGTTGTAGTGTCTGTACCTATCGAACTGTCATTGCAGTCTATTACACTTTCTAGTCTACTATCGTCTGCATCCAGGCATACTGAATTAGAGTTTACAACTTCCTGAGTTTCTGATTCAGTTTCCTCCCTGACTATAGTCTCCGCCCCTTTTCTGATACAATTATTGTTGTTCGTTTCCCACTCTTTCTGGATGGCTGGGAGGCTTTCAGTGAACGATGTTTTCCGGTCATGCGTCATGATATCTAGAAGGTTTTGTAGGATATTCCAAGATGGCAGGTCATCTTTACATACCCAGAGCAAATGGCCAACTCTCAGTCCCAGTCCTCAGTCCCAGACATAAAAAAAATGTCTCCATGTGGGGAACCGACTGTGAGATATATATTTATTTAATTTATTTGAATTTATATAGTGTTTATATTGATATATTTCGATAGCAATTTGTATGATGTTTAGTGGACTGTATTTCTGCAGTATTCTCACAAATCGACTCCTTACACATCAGTTTTTTGTATTAAATTTATATGTATGCAGCCAATTAAACTGCATTATTAAACTACATATATTAGTAAATAAATTAGGAGGTCTTATCTTATTGTATGATAGGCTTAGTCCACTAGGAATAAACAAGGATGATGACACCAAATAATCCTCGTAGTTGAGACTAGCATCCACTACCCATGTACTGGTGTACCAAGATTAATTCTTGCTTCCTCTTCTATTGTTCCTGTCAAAGAGCACTCGCAGTAAAGCCGGAATCCTATCTATATGACAGCTATATCAGAGGAAATATTTGTATATTATATATGATAAGGACCAAGGAATAATTACCTGGGTTGAGTCGCTGCCTCATGTCCGAACCGGAATTATCCTATCTACCTAACATTACTGGGCAGGAATGACTTAAATAAGATTTTGGAAAGACACTTCCCTTGTTTAGATGATGACAGCATATTGATGATGGAAGAAGCACTAATTTGATCTCCATAACACTTGTTCAGAGGGAGAATTATAGGAGCTGAACTCGCTTTAGCGACTCTGGTTTTAAACAATGGCTGACCTCTCTCCTTCTGACACTCTGGCTCTCTTTGTCCAGATGTCAATATGTGGTAGAAGGGTCACATTTACTCTGTTTTGGTACTATCAATTAAGTTAATTCAAATGAGATGTTTCTATGATGTTAAAAGTCCAAAGACTGCTATATTAAAAATAATTCCCAATAGAATAGCAGGTGAATTTATAGTGCTATGTGGCAATGATATCCCATTTTCTATTGATGGAAAGTTCTACTACAGGCTACATTTTCTATGGGTTAACTTGTGTATACAACCCAGCAGCAATATTATCTGCCTATTGTATTTAATGTTAGTAAATGGTGTCGGGTTTTCCGACACTCCAAAACCTAATGTGGAAGAAGAAAGGACTTCACCACCGTTCAATACTGTAAAGCAAGACAGGAAATAAATGTTCTGTCTACAAAGTCAAGCAATAACGTGACTTTGCCCACTGTTCAACTCAACATTAAAACAAAAGGGCCAAGGTCAACACCCCCGAGTTATTTGACCATGGGTTCCAAAAAAACATTTCTCACACAGAAGGTGGCAAATGACCTGTTAAAACTGTTAATCAGGAAAAGTAAATATATCAGGGTTCCCGACTAATATGGGACCCCAAGTCTACAAAGTGGTCCAACCATTAATACGTTTAGGTGGTTATGTCTGACCTGTACAGGCCATCATAATAGACAAAATCCCATCTGACCTATGTCCATGGTCTAGTGACAGCAGTTAAATTCCTACAAAACAAGGGAATCAAATTAGCCGATAATAAAATCGCATCTGATCACCTCACCAACACTGGAATACTTGTAGGTGCAGACTATTACCCAACTTCATCACTGGACAAACTAAACAGCAAGGAATGAATCTGTTATTGTCTGTGGGAGGCAAATTGTTCATTGGCCCAGTATTGAGTCTTTAGAAGACCACACCAATAGACAACAAACAAGTCTTGTCAGTGATGGTTGCGTGACTAGGAGAAGAACAGTCACCACTAAAGTTCAGAGACATGTTTGAGGATGCACTAGATCCCTCTGTACACAAATTATGGGATCTAGCCATCTTAGGTATCGTCTCAGAACAACCAAGTCCAGACGATACCTGGACATACAAACAATACCTGGACTCAGTTGTCTACAGAAACAATTAATACTGGGTCTGGCTACCTTGGAAGTTGAATCATCCTCAACTACCGAAAATTATTTCATGGCACAAAACCAATTAAGTTCTCAGGTGTTACTTGAATAGACTACCTGAGAACCTGAAAGTGTATCCTTATATAATCTAACAACAACTTCATAACAAATTCATCAAAGTTGTAAACAAGGATGACCCTAAGGAGGGACACTATTTGCCACACCACGCAGTACTGAAGAACTCAGTTACTACCCACCACTGAGGATAGGTTTTAACTGCAGTACTACTGAAGATACTGAACCCTCGAGGATTCCCGACAATAGATCCAGAGGGCATGGATAGAGTGTGCAAAACCCTGGTTTGGCTTCAGTGGAAGCCTCAGGTATCCTTGAGGAGTCAGTAGAACTACAGGTTGCAATCCTTTTGACCATGTTGTAGCCTAGTTGTCTGGGGCGTGTGAGCTTGGGAATACTCAGCATGTAGCTTCAAATCCTCATCACAGTTTCTATGGATTTTCTCACTGATACATCACGTTAGTGTGATTTCTCTCTATATATTATCATTATAATAATAATACTATTATTATTATTATTGTTATTATTATGGATGAAAACCCACACTTTGTATTTGTGATATTTAGGTAAAGAATTTACACTAAGTCTATCACACTCTCCTGAGTGCTTTCTCAAGGTCTGAGTGTGTGATGAGGACGAGATTTACATATCGTGTGAGGCCGAAGCTCTATTGACCGAGCTATTGAGTAGTCTTAACAACTATACCACAACTATACACATATTTCACAAACCATGCACATTCATGCAACAGACAACCTGAAGGTAATTTAATTGAAAGTTTTCAGTAACTTTATGGTTCACTTCGTGTATGGAGAGAAACAGTGTTCTAGCATCTGTACAAACACGGTCCTTTAACTACCTTGAGATATGAAAGTACAGATTCAACATTTGCGGCCCAACTGCACTATCTTGGTGTAAACTTACTTCTATGACGTGTTTGCCAGAGGGAATAAATATTAACGACATGTCAAACATTTTTAAAAAAAGTCACAATAAATAACTTGGTCCACAAATTTCATAACCTTACACACCATCCCTTAGTGTAATGCCCTGTCAAGTGTTTTAACATTATCTAAGACTATGGCATCGTCTTTGACACAATCAAGATTCTTGGCTACAACATTATTTCTTCTAAGACAACAACTTTTCTTTTAAGACAGAAATTATTTGCTATGACAGAAATAATTTGCTAAGACAACTACTCTTTTAATGACAACAACTATTAATTCGAATACTAACCTAAACTCTGGCTGTATGCTTCCGTCAGACGTGAAGCACCCGTCAGGGTGGTGGTGGGAGCGGGTGATACTAGTGGTGTGGGCGCTGGTGACGGTGGTGTTGACGCAGAGCTACGCCGGCAACCTCATGGCTCTCCTGGGTGTGAGATACATCCCTCAACCAATACATTCTCTCCGGGATGTCTTGGATCACCCAAAGATAATAATGATTTGGAAACTAAACTCCTTTACCGTGGCTTTCTACCGAGTGAGTACCGTTGTTGAGTTATTATCAACTATACACACAAACAAATAACAAAACGACCCAAAATATTGAGGAACATTTTGTTTTCAACCTATTCTGGACCTATGAGCATCTAAAAGCTCAACCTGCATGGGGCACTGTTCTTGAAAATCATGAGATGTTGTTTCCTACCTGATGTAGACTGTGGGGAAACGCTCTCCACTTTTCATAAAAGAAGCTCTTATAATTTTGCATTGTGCTGGGTTTAAGTTTATTAGCCATTTTTCAAAGCCTTTTTGGATTGTGTTAAAATCTCTTCCCAAGCTTTCACAGTTTCTCTTTGTTCTGATCCTTCTCATTAGTTTGCAGTTTCCACATATCAATATGTAGGAACCAAGCGTCTTTGACAGGTCGCTGATATGTACTAGAAACAGGATGAATTCTTTATCCAACCGAAATAGTGCTCACTCGTGACCTCTTTCCACTCTGATATCTCTGCTCTTACTGTAACTCATTCCTTCCTTGCAGAGAGGCACGGACTCGACTTCCTCTAGCACTAGTTACATGACAGAAAGAAGGCAGGTACAAGAATCGGAAAGTTTGAAAGATCTTGAATGTATCTTCCAGCACTAACTCTAGAGGCAAACATAAACAGGGCAACATCGGCAGCATATGGGATGCTGTCAAAAATTAGAACGTCATTTAGAAGCCTAAATCAGATTTTTTCAGGGCAATCTACACAACTTTTGTTAGACCAATATTGGAATATGCAGCAATTGCACGGAATATGCACGTTTTGAAGCATAAAACCAGAACTGAAACAGTACAGAAATTTGAAACAAGATTAGTGCCCAAGCTAAGATGATTAAGCTATGAAGTTAGATTAAATTAATAGAACTTGATCTTATAACCTAAGACGACAAAGGGTGTTATGATCACAACACTCAGAATACTGGCGGAAATTTACATGATGGACAAAGAAAGGCTCTTAAATTAAATGAGGTTCAAAGAGTAGAGGAAATGACGACGTAGACCGTGCACCCCCATCGACCTTGCAACATTGCATGCAACATTTCAATGTATAAAGATGCACCAATTGCAAATGATGCATATCAACATGTTGCGACATGAAATACACATGAACATGAAGCTTAAGTTGTTTCGCGAGTAAGCAGGACATGCAGGTAACAAAGCGAGGGACAGGGAGGTGCATGTTTGCATTGTCAACATCATATTATTATACAACTTCAAAGTTTATTATGCACATCCTTGTGTTTCTGAACCAATTCTGGCTTTTGAATAGAATGTCAAAACTTTCTCTTACCAACTGCTTCAGTACTTTTCAAGGAACAAACACATGTTGGTAATACCAGCCTGTAGTTGAGAAGTTATAATCACAGAAAGAGTACTGCCGTATATACTTTCTGCCTTTTTCATTTTTCAAGATGAACACCTGTGGTTCTCCTACTTCCTCTACGATATTTATTTCAGTAAGCTCTTTTTGTCTATACACTTGGCCTTCTTCCATACAGGCCAGCGTTCGATCCCCAATGTTCCAAGGGGTTGGACACTGTTCCTTCATTGCAGCCTTCTATCCAGCTTTCCTATCCCTTCTCTGTGTTGTATATCATTGTTTCTTTCTCCTGATATTTTATCTAGATTAGTGAAAGTGAAGTCTCCAAGTTCGCAAGTGTGAAGGTGGCCCTGTTTGTGTTTGTTTTTGCTGTGGTATTAAGATCGTGTTTAACTATTATTATTTAAGAATACAGGCAATTATGAATTATTGAAAAAGTCATCTGTTAACAAATTTAATACTAACTCTTTATCCATGTACACTCATATCGAAACTCGCCTGACTTATCAATCACACATAAATTTATAACAAAGCTTTTTTTTACCATTTGCTGGAAGGAAGCCAAGTCCGGGATATTCACGGAGGTGGCCAAGGCAGAGAGAGAGGGGAGAGTGATATTCAACCTTCTCGCTCAGTACCCGGAGAGCATCGACCGCTTGGTCAGGCCGGGAACACACGTCATTTTCGAGACTGAGAGCAACCTCAAGATTTTCATGGCCGACGACTTCTCACGAACAGGTCAGGTCTTGTGCAGGAAGAACAGTACATGTGTTTCATGTCTCAGTGTCACATGAAGGTCGCCTACACTCCTCGTGTAGGTGTTGCATCTCTCAGCTTGGTCACACGAAGGTCGGGTCTCAGGCAATGAGAACAGTTGTGTCTCTGTGTCACATAACTAAACATTAAGAATTAATAACATTTACATTTCTATTCATTCACTCTTATTCTTCTCTAAATATATCATTATACAATGATCATACATATCTCAAATGTAACTGTGTATTGGATACATGTAGGTCTCTTGGCCTCACAATACATATGACGATATCATTGGTGGAGTGGGCATAGTTCTGGACATTCACCCCGGTGCTATAGGTTCCATCCATTGAGTTGTATCTATACAATAATAGTGAATATCTATTTCTCTATCCAAAGCAGGTAGACAGACGCTTGGAGTTAGCCTTAAAATTTGTAAGGAAAGTGGTCTGGGGTACTGGATGAACTTAGGTTACTTCGGATCTCCCGAATTTAAATGAGAACAGGGTACCAGGGTCTCATTCACACACCCCAAGACGATTTTTGGCACTAACCTAACCTAACCTAACCTGATCTAAATATTTTGAAAATAAAAAATTCAAGGCAATTATTTCTTATAGCAATATACTTCATTATTCAGAAATTTCGTGAAAATTAAGGATTCAAGGAAAGAAAAAAGAGAAAAAAAAAGTTGTATTAGATTAGAAAGTTCTATTATGCATAATTTGCCACTATTCACATAAAACAGACGATCTCAACAGTTTCGAATGTTTCTCAAGACCTGCTGTCTTATAATAATGAATTAACTAATTGCAACAAATGGAGGTAGAC